>NC_059485.1:18269066-18350902 GCF_018139145.2 Gymnogyps californianus
CATTTTAAATATTGTCATCGTTCACTATTTATAGGGCCAGACCAAAGAGCGCTCTCTTACTGCAGCATTGTAATTGAGGGTTAACATCGGGGAGGCTAGAATGAGCCTAAAATGTAACATGACGGTATTTTTCTGTGTTTTTCCCTTTTTAACTTACAGATGCTTTTCTTGGGATTTCCTACACTGGAAGGCAAACTTCACAACTTCAGAAAAAACCTTCGTGCGTCCAAGCAGCTGCGCTGGGATGAGAGTTGGGACCAGACTGTTCTTCCTTTGCTTGGGCAGAATGAATGACTTTTTGTTGGGGAGGAGGGTGTCAAAAAAGCTAATACATTCCTGGAGCTGCATAGATTTGATAAATAGTGAATAAACACTTTGTATTGTCTATAGCTGCAGTTTTTTTAACTACTTCATCTTGGAACAAGTGTTTGGACACACCTCTTCCTTTACAATTTGAGTTTCTCCTGTGAGTAAGAATAGTGCTGAAGGTGCAGCCGAGGCTATTTGTTGTGTGCTAACAGTGTAAGTCTTGAGGGAAGACGTGGTTCCTGTGGTGAAGAGCTTGAGCCTTGCCATCTGGACTGCCTTTCCTTCCTTATCACTTGGGATCAATCTTTAGAAAGTGGGAGGGAGGTTTAGTTACTCTAGGAACTCATATGTGCAAAATCTGTTACCTGTGCTGCTTAAAAGTCACTTTTTGGTGAAGATACTTGAATACCTGTATAAACTATTACCAGTTACACCTGTTGTACAGTAAGCACTTCAGTAGGCGATTTGGGTATGTTTTCTTGTAAATGGGAGATGCATTTTATTTGAGTTGTTTTATTTGCACTGAGGATACAGTGAGGTTTTTATTTTTTCAACCAGTTAATATTCTTGGCTAGTCTTCCCTAGACAAGCGCTGCATATCCTCTTGTATGATTTTATTGAGAAAGAACCATTTCGTTTCAAAGTTGTTTTCCTTTTTACAGTGTGTGCAAGAATGTGAAAGCACAGCCAGTGGTATGAGACAGCTTTATTGAACGCTTAGAGGAAGACAGACCTTTCAGTGAGTGTTGTCCTTGTACACTGAAGTGAATGTGCCCATTTACCTTGAGAAAGAATATAAAATTTATCCCTTTTTGAACAGATGAATAGAAAAGGAAAAAATCAAAACGTATTATTGAAGTATGTATAACTTAATAAAAAGGCCCTTCACTTTGAGTGCTCACTCAGGTACACCCTTCATCTTTTTATTGTTAGTATTCATATGCAGACCTAACGCTTACAAGATGCTTTTTTCATCACCTTTTTGATTATAAAATAGATGTCAGTCATTTAAGGAATAAATGTGCTTGGTTTATCATGTGGTTACTGCTCTTCAGCGTTCCTAGTTCAGTGATGGTAGATGACTACAATGGGTTCTGCACCAGCATTTTTAAACCCACTTACTGAGTAATGGTTAGTATTGTTTTTGTCAAGCTAGACAGCCATTTGCTCATCTTGCCTTTCCCCGTCTGCACCGTGGTTACAGTAGACACTCCCTTGTGTGAAAAAAGATTGTTGGCAGTGATTTGGTTCCACTGGTGGGAAGGTGAAAATAAGAGTCCGCTTACTGCGGGAGTTTGGCAATTTCACTAGTTTATTGACTGAAGAATGATCCATGAAGGTTTATTTGCCGATTTTTTTAAATTTTTTTTTTTTTTCCCCCTTACTGTTTTCAAGCAAAATCCTGTCCGGTGGTTTGGCCATTCCCCTTTAGCCATTGATGTGCACATGGAGGTAAATTAGGCACTTCTAATTAAACAGTAATGTCGAAAGCTTTAGAGAGGTTTCATCTTCCTACAATAAAATTTTTTAGATCCAAAATGAGCCATCTGTACAGAACTTCTGAGTGACTTGAAGAATTTTGTGTAAGGGGAGATAGAGGAGCTCCTGTTTGGGCTGCTAGCATGCATTTACTCTATAAATAGTACCTTTGAATTCTTCCTTCTCGGGGAGAGGTAGCTAAAACCTGGGGTGGGGTTACTTCTGCATAGCCAACTTAATACTAGCAGTCGTAGCCGCCTTCAGCCTCCTTATCAGAATAAGATTCTTCAGGTTTTAAGTTACCCATCGTCCATTTTCTCTCCATTACTACAGAAGGAGGAGGCTAAAGTATTTGTTCATTTAAGTAGCTTTCAAAACAGAAAAGGAAGTCGAAAGAGGAGAAACAGCAGCATATTTGATTTTCTGATTCAGGACTAATACTGTCCAACAGGAAAATGATTAATGGATTATGGAAAGTTTCAAAGAAGGTGAGCTCAGTTCTTCCTCCTTGCAGTATACATAGAGCGTTGCTACAAAATATGATTCTTTTTTTATTTTCTGGCCAGTCCAAGAGCATGGCTTCCCAACAGCTAGTTGTGAAAGTGATGGTCCTCATGTGGGAGAAATGTGAATCACATTCTGATGGTTGTCCTCACTGCAGAGTAAAGATGCACCTGATTTACAGCAGAGTCTATTACCTCCTCTTACAGCATCACGTAAGCTTGTGACACTACTACATTCATTGTAGGTATTATTCATTTTTAAGATGACCCATACTGCAAGTACATACAGAGAAGAATAAAAAAAGAGTAGACAATTACAGCTGGTTTTAATATTAAAAAATATTTATTACTATGAAACATGGTTTTGCTCCCTTGTCAGCATGAGATACTCGTCCTGTGA
The DNA here is from genome assembly GCF_018139145.2 of Gymnogyps californianus. Taxonomy (NCBI): domain Eukaryota; kingdom Metazoa; phylum Chordata; class Aves; order Accipitriformes; family Cathartidae; genus Gymnogyps; species Gymnogyps californianus. The sequence continues at coordinate 18,271,758 of NC_059485.1, forward strand.
TCCTGCAGATGGGCCTCCGTTATTTACAAATCAACACACAGTTGGAAAAAAAAAAAATACAGTTCAATTCTGTTTTCTTCTACAGAATCAAAGTGCAGTATGATTAGGGCTTTTTTTTTTCTCTATTGCTTGAGGTTCACAGATACTTTTCAGGGGCAGCAGCTTGCTTGCGTACGTGCTGACAATTAGAGGAAGAAACATAACTCACTTTGACAACAGTCCGTGCATATAGTTGTATCCTCGGTGCCTCTCATGTACATTTCTAGAATTCAAGATAATCGTGTTGCAAGGATGAGATAGCTCCTGTTGGTCTGAAAATTGTAATTATGTCATATTTGCCAAGTCTATATAAATAGCTGTAGAATAGTTACGTTTGGCTGCACGTCATAGAGAAAAATACTGTTGCTGCGGGCTGGAATAATCTGCCATCTGATCCCAGCTTTATCTGTAAAGAGAAACACTGGGAATCATATTTCTGCTTAATAAAATGAAGAGCAAAAGTTGCGTGTCAGGTTCTGTCAGAAGAGATCTTTAGCATGCTGTTAAAGCAAGCTACAGGGAAATGCTTAGTACTTATTTTTTTACAATCAACAGTAATGCTTCTGCTGTGCACTCAGCAGAATTTTGTGAATTAACCCATTGCTGTAGACCCGCCATATGGCTAGTAGACTGCCGAAGACAGGCTTTTGAAGAGTATACGAAGAAAAATCCAAAATCCCTCCCTATTTTATTTAATCTCTAGTTGTTTTTTTTTAACCCTCAAAGGACAGTTAACGTAAGATAAAGGTTTTAAGCTGCATCTTGAATGTTACCACTGTGACAGTGCAGCACAGATGGTTTTCCTCCTTTCAGCTTAACCCTTTTTTAGTTTCCTATTGCCACCACACTTGCAATTCATCTCAAGTTGGCACTAACAGCTGTGAGTTGCGATAGACAGGATGCGGCAAAAAGCTAAGTTCCAATCTCCTGATCAAATCCATGTGGAAAAGTTACTGCTCATAGGCAGACCACTCTGAAATCCAGCTCTGGGATAAGAATCTCGCTATTGGACAATACCCATCACCAAGAAATGCTCCTGTTCATCTCTACTACAGATTAAGTAATGGGGAAAGAGGCCAAAATTATTGATACACTTCATGAAAAAGGCACCTACCAAGTTCAGCCTGGAACAGGCGATACGTGTCTGGATTACGAATTGTGAAAGCGATGTAGACCTCAGGAGGTTTTCTGTCTGCTCTGAAAGTGGAGAGTTTTTGTAGCATACCGATAAGGGCTAAAATTATCTCTGGATCATATACCACATCTGCACAAAAAGGAAAACATGCAATATTTATTGAGAATTGAGCAAAAAGCAGAATGAAAACTACAAAACAAAAATATAAAATATTCACCTTGCAGGAGAATATGATTTTTGTATTCAGGGGTTAAAAATTCCCAAGAAGAGATCTTAGAAAATGCCTCTATTTTATGTGCTATGTCAAGTTGCCCTCATCTCTAATATCAGTCCAAAATCACTAAAAATCAGTGCTCCTTTTTGTAAATGGGTTGTCAGATACTGTAGTTAAGCCCATCTTAAGGGAGACAGCAAGAATGTTGAGTGTTGTTACTCTCTGCTACGACTATCCTTAGCAGAACGAAACCGCATTGTTAAAAATGTGTGTTTTAGAGGCTGGTTGCAAAAGACTTGATTGGAACTGCAGCAGTTTTCATCCTGAATAATTTCCTTGAGAGCAGAAATAGCGACGAAAGGTAAAACTGATCACTAAGGGGCACAAAATGTCAGCCTTACTAATTTAGCACTGTGATTCTGAAATGTGTCAGCCTTGCGTTCAGGACTGAGATTCAAGAGGTGGTGGTTTACTACACGGAAACATCGAGGCACGTGCGTGTACCACTGACAGACGTACCAGTTACTCTCGGTGCGATGTAATAAGGGCATGTCCTGCAGTAACGAGTAACAGCAAACAGCAGATAGAGATAAATCACCTTCAGTTTTGAGTTGCCTTGCCTTCTCGAGTCCAGCTTGGGCTGGTTTGTGCATTCTCTGAACAGTATGGCTGGCGTTAGGTAACATACATACAGTGACTTCATTTTACAGAATTCACATATTTAATGCAGTGTGTGATACTTTGATGACAAAGGCAGTATATTTTTGTCATTTTTTTCACCTGAATTCTTAGGTAATTTTTGCTTTGCAAAGCCCCAAATCAGGGAGTAAAATCCTGTAGCTACAGCTAAGAAACTTTACTATTGCTAGATTTTCCATTATTAGATTTTTATAATCTACATCCCTCCAGATTTATACATAGGCAAGTTCCAAAAAAGTTACTTTCTTTTAAAATATGTGTTATCCCTGAAGAGAACGCCAAGACTGCCAGTTATTGATGAGGCTCTTAAAAGTGGCAGATTTATCATCATTTGTTTCTGGATTTAAAAAAAAAAAAAATACAGAAGGGAAAAATAATTTACTTTTCAGTCTTACATAAACAACTGTTGAGTATCTGAAAGAATGGTGAAATGAACTGGGAGAAGATCCGTCATGCCTTTCCAGATACGGTAACTGGAGTAGAGCTGAGTGAATCCCGCACACAACTACCTTTGCCTTTCTCTCTCTAACCTCCTTATTCCTGCACGATAGCGCACGGTGAGGCAGAATCGGAAGTGTAAAGTACCTGCTGCAATGACGACGTCGGGTTGAAGATCCAAGAGCTGTTTTTCTGTAACCGAGCCCCAGTCAAGTTCTGCAACAATGAGTTTTGGTTTTTGGCAATTCGTTGCCTCTGCCTCCTGGCCTCGGGACTCCGTTTGGATATGCTGGGTCCTTTCAGGCTCCAAGACAAAGCCATTCAAACGGATGTTTTCTGTCAGCTGTTTGAGAACACAGGGGTGGCAGTCACTGAAGATATATGTCTTGGGATTACAGGTTTTACAGATCGCAATTCCAGTGAAGCCGATCCCACTTCCTAATTCCAAGACGGTCCTGAAGGGTAATGGAGTAAAAGAAGTACTTATTAGGACTCTAAATTGAGTTAGGAAATCAAAACATTCTAAGTATATCTAAAGGTAAAATCAGTTACAGATTATTTCAATAATTTTTGAGTAAGCCATCTACAATCTAATCTGTCTCAAATAACTGGGAGAGTTGGTAAATGCTGAAGATGCAATTGTAAGCACAAAAATTAATTACTTGAAATACTGCTTTTGCGTATGGCACAAAGCACTTCCGCCACGGGGATGAGATACATTCCCACCTGGTTTTAGACTTCCGCAGCATGGTTGTCTCCATCTAAACTGGTTGTCCAGCTCTTTTCATAGTCAGTGGAGAGAAACAGACCCTTCAGCAGCACAGTTCCTTTCCTCGTGAGGTCAATATTTAAAATTAACTTAGCTGGATCTTTCCTCAAAAGTGCTTGTTCCTCTCGACTGCTTATAAACAACGTCGAGACGATGAGATTAGAGGTGCGCACCTGCACATCAATCATCTAAAGCTAGGTGAGATGAATCCCATCACGGAGTGAAGCGTGCTAGTTAAGGTTACTGGCTAGACAGCGTGGTAGCTGCAATTTAACAGCCTGCTTTCCAGAGCAGGTCAGACTGCACGCTGTAATGGTTTTGGTCTTAAAACCTGTCTTAAAAGAACTACGAGGTCCTCTCCTGGATTAAAGTTTGACTGTTGCAGAACAGACGAGAGCAGCCGTTAGCCAGCAGCAAAAGGGTGTAGTCAGTTATTTTGGGGGTAAATATTGTATATTATTACATTACAGTTGCGTAGCTCACAATAGGAATGAAAATCTCTTTCCCCATCTTTCCGTCTGTGCCGCTGTCGTTACCTGTTACTAAAAACCGCGGAGTTCTCTGTTGCCCATTCAGCGAGATGGAGAGCAGCATCCCATGTGACGAGCCCCGTGGTTCCTCCAGAGATAATTGCCACGCTCTCAGAAAGGGTAACACATTCTCCCGTGGGCTGGAGGACACGCACGAGAAGAGAGAGATGGATCAGCGCAGACAACGGGTTTTACAGTTTACAATCAATGTCAGCGCCTGGAAAAAGGGAGGAAGCACTTCGGGTTTCTGGGGGGGTTACTTTTAAAGCCAATTATTGCTTAGTTCAGATGATTAGAAGTGATTTCTAACAATGCAGCATTAGTTCTTACCAGTAAGTAGTTTTTGTAACAGCGAGTAGATTCTTCTTCATTTAAAATATCTGCCAGCGTATCATACAGTTCATCCAGGGGCTCAGCTGCTGTGGATTCATGCTGTGCGAAAGAGAACAGCGCAGTTTCGGGTATCAAATTGTTTGTCATGAAACAGAAAACATGCACGCATTAAGTCCCATTTTAATACATCGTTGGCTATAATATTTTACACTGAATGCTATTTTTTGTTAATACAAACAGTTCAGCTTGGCCCATAATGTAGAACTGGTGTATTTTCAAGGGAAAAAAAAAAAGTTGCAAGCAACATGAAAAGTAAGCACTACCTTTTTGATGAGTTCAGTTAGAAAGCATCTTCTGTACTTGGTGGAAGGGGGATATTTTACACACAGAGGGTGGAGAATGGTCTAAAACAACAGAACAACAACTGCGGTTGAAACCAATTACCCAGTGAAGATTTTATGAAAGGCAGTAAGGGGCCAGGGCAAGACAGAGGAGCCATTAATTGGCTCTTTGTGTCGTGAAATGGATCGCGCTTCAGTCTGTAGCTAAAAGAAGTGATGCTGAGCCAGAAAATGAAATTTGATGATTTCTGATTGGTTTGTTAGTTTACAGATCTGTGGCGGCAAACGCGTTATTCACTTTTTGAAAAGTGAATAGCAAAAACTGAGCGGAAAGAGAGTCCAATTTGCTCTCCTCCTTCTTTTGCTTCTCTCTTCTCTCTCTCCTTTTTGGTTTGCCGCCTTATTTGCGGTTTCCCGTCCACATGCAAAGTTTAAGCACCGTGAGGGTTGATGCGCTCCCACGGTGACTTGGATCACCCCCTCCTTGGCCATCACAGCACCCAGGTACGGGACCAGCTGGGCTGACGCGCTTGTGGCATTAAAGACACCTGCGCTCAGGCAGATAGGTCTCAATTTTGATGCTAATAAAGAACAGCTAGATAACAGGAAGAGAAGGAAATCTGCTGTCCTGCTGGGCCCAAAGAAAAACTGTGATGCCAGGTCACTTACCTTTGCACTTATGAGCAAAAACCAGCAATCACGTTGGTGACACGAGGCGGCGTGGCGTGTTCGTGGGCAGCCCGGGCCACCGCCGTGACACCAACCTGTCCCGCCTTACCTTGTGCAGAATATCCACGAGTAGGGAGGAATCCGGTGCAGTCCGTAGGTTTTGTTCAAGTTCCTAAAACGGAAGAAATAAAGCTGAGGCTTCCCCGTCCCCTCGGACGCCACCACCCGAGGGCAGCCGCCCAGCTCCCCGCCATACCAGCCAGGGGAAGGAACGGAGCTGCCGGGCCGCCAGGAACCGGCGCTGGAAGCGGCTCCCCAGCTCCGGCTCGGCCATGAGGCCCAAGCAGGCCGCACGTCCCCGGCCTCGCCTGACGGCCGCCCCGGGGCGGGGCGGCGGCGGTGGAGCCACCAAGAAAGAGGAACCCTCCCGCCTGAACAGGGGCTCGAACCCTGGACCCTCAGATTAAAAGTCTGATGCTCTCCCGGCTGAGCTATCCAGGCCCGCGGCAGGCGCTACCCGGGCCCCCCCTCCCGCACCCACCGCGCTTCGGCCGGCCCCCTCTGCCCACCCCCGCGCTCCCTGATGACGCATCGCTGTGCGCCATGAGGACGTCACTGCCGTGCGCCGCGGCGAAGGACACGGCGCCCGTCCGCCGCCGCGCAGAGCCGGGTTAGGCCGCACCGGGGCCGGGGCCGAGGTCGGCGCCGCCGCCATGAGCGGCTACAGCGAGGACGAGAAGCTGCGGCTGCAGCAGCTCCGCGCCCTGCGGCGCCGCTGGCTGCGGGACCAGGAGCTGAGCGAGCGGGAGCCCGTCCTGCCGCGGCGGCAGCTGGGGCCGGTGGCCGCCTTCTGGGAGCGCTTCCTGCAGCCCGGGGGGCTCTGGCGGCACCAGGTGAGCGGGGGGACGGGGACGGGACACGGGCCCAGCCCCGGCCGGGCGCCCCCGGGCCTGACGCGCGTCCCTGGTGCCCCGCAGGTGTTCAAGGCCTACCAGACCGGCAGCTTCGTCCTGATACGGGTCCTGGTCCCCGCCTGGATCATCCTCTACTGCCTCAAGTACCACATCATGGTGCGTGCGGCCCCGCTGTGCGGCCCCTGAAGGAAAGGAGCAGAAGGGGGTTCAGGGAAAGCGAGGGACATCCAGGTTAAACCCTGGAAGAAGCTCTCTCGTAGAGAAGGGGGGGCTGATGCAACAAGCAGTCGCATGAGGGGTTGTATGAACGCGCTGGTTAAGCGTCTGCTGCAGGTGGAGGGGGCTTCCCATGGTCTCTTCACCACTTGTTTTTCCTTGCTTGGGTGGCACAAACACATTTTTTTGTAATCTTTTGTGGCAGTGACCAGCTTTGACCGTGCTGCCTCCTGTGAGCCGGAAAGCTGGGTCTTAATTGTTGCTTTCCTGGAGGAACGGTGACCCTGGGGATAACCAGACTGCAGCTGCTGGTGTGGGGAAGGGGGATGGCCGATGCACTGACGGTGGGACAGACCTTCCACTGCTACACTCTTGTCTTGCTTGGGAGGTGTAATTTTATTAGCCTCAGGTATTTCTTTAACTCGTGGAAAGAACTTTGGCTTAATGAGCTTTGTACTCAGTAGAGCTTGTGTTTTAGAAGGGTTGTTTTCCCCATTTTGGAAATCCTTTGTACTTCCTCGGGTAACACTCTTTTTTCTTTACCCCTTCCCTCTCTTCTTCCCCCCCCCCCCCCCCCCCCCCCCCTTTCAGAAAACGCCGCACGGTGTTGTTATGTCAAATCCACGGATATTCCCAGTAAGTCTATTAATTCTTGTTTTATCTTCCAGCTTTGTAAAACAGGCAGAAAGGGGGTGACTTGGGGAGAAGTGCGGGTTTGTGCAGGGAGAATTTCTAGAAGGATGAGCTTGATACTGCGGGCAGGCTGCCCTGGAGCAGCACAGTTACAGCATTATTTGAGTGGTTTTCATCTTGTCCTCAGAGCAGACAGTCCCTGTTCCTGTGGTACCTCCCGCTGTAGCGGCAGATTTTCGAGTACCTGGCTGACAGCGCTGCCCATCCCACAAACGTTCCCTCATGGGAACGCAAGCGTTAGTTCCGGCGCAGTGACGGCATCTTTGGGAAGGGGTTTGGGTGTTTAAAGCCTCTGTGAAAGCGTGATTATTCATGTGTGGAATGACAGAGAGGAGTGGTTCTGCTTCTCCTCGCTGACAGGAGCGGCGATTGTGAGGAGTTGGGCGCTAAGTGTGTCGGTTCTGGCTGCGCAAGCTTGGGCGCAGGCGTCCCTGAAGGTCCCCCACGCTCAGGCGTCCCCAAAGAGATCCACCCTCAGCTTGGGCTTAGGTTTACGAAGTGGAGAGCGTCAGACTGTTTGGTCTTTACCGGTTTTCAGACCGCTCTGAGCCGTTACTCGTCGCTTGGTGTAGCGAGTCGGTGGGCAAATATTCTCATATAAGTTTAGCTCTGCTGTTTCTGCCAGTTGCACATTTTTTTGGATAACACCTGCCTAATTGTGCTTTCGCTAAAATAAAATAATGAAAGTTCCATCCCAAACAACCACATAGCAACATACTGAAGGTCAAGCTGTGGGCCTCTGACTTCAGCCTAATTATTCACTCGAGTTAGGTCAGCTCAGTAGGCCAAGACAGTGCCTGAAGCTGTAACAACAGCAGCCGGGCATCAGACTGATTTTTGAGGGTTTACGTAGCTCTTCGTGGGCTACAGGCCGTGGGTTTGGAGGCTCGCTCACAGCTGTGCTGTGTGGAAGGAGGTTATGCAGTGCTGTAAGTCCGATACACGGTTGTAAAACGAGATAGCCTCGAAACGTTTGGCTGCTGTTCCGTAGCTGAAAAGAAGGGGTCAAGCAAGTACAGCTTTCAGATAATTTGGCTGTGATGTTATTTCAGCGTACTGGGAAATGTTGAGTGAACGAGAGTGTTCTGAGTAAGTTGTAGTAAGATTTTTTTTCTTTTTGTCTGGAAGTGGGGACAGTTACAGCTTAATTGAAAGACTGTGCTGCGTGAAGGGAGAGACTGGGTGTGGGAGGAAATGCTCACCATGCTCTCTCATTCCATCAGGGGGACAGAATTTTAGAGACGGGAGAAATTATTCCACCCCTGAAAGAAGAGCCCGATGAGCACCACTGATGGCTAAAAGCTGATTTCCTCCTTCAGCGAACAAGGCGAGAACTGCGACTGCTTTATCTCTTCTATAAAAGAGTCTTTATTCTGCATCGCCTCAACTTTTCTGTCATTTACTTTCTCCTTCGTCCACATTATTCCCATTGCTACTCATATGGGAGTTTCTTTTGCCTTTGGTGAGCTTTATTGCTAAGCCCTGGTGATCTCCGACCCTCCCTTCCTCAACTTTTTATCTGACCTGACGAGATGTGGCAGCAGGACAATGTGGGCCTTATAGTAACAGGAGAGACGCTGTAGGTTCCCAGGGGATTGCGGAGTAGTCTGCTCAAAGGAAGGGTGTCGCGGGGAGCTCCTGCGCGCGCACGCAACGGCTGTCCTCTTCCAGTCTAGCAAGCCCTTTTCTACCAGCCAGTTCTGACCGAGACTTCCAGTGAAAATTAAGCTTCCACCGATGTCATCCCACTTCTCTGCCAAGAGAGGGTAGCAGAAGGGGCGCTGCTGCCAAAAATTCTTTATTCTTTACCCTTTAGCGCTTCCTTCTCTGTCTTCAGCCCTTTCCGAGTTGGAGTCTTCCCGCCCTCGCTGGCCCCACGTACCTGGAACACTTTGTACTGGGGAAGACTGGCCTCTTGAGGAGCAGGGAGTTGGAGTCGATGATCCTTATGGATCCCTTCCAACTCGAGATATTCTATGATTCTAAGTATTTTGGTGGCTACTTTGGGGTAGAAATGGTTAACCCAGCGATCCAAAGGGTAACCAGAGGTACGTAAAGGGAGGGGCTGGGACAGAAGCCCCTCATGACCTCATGGAACCATGTGTGACCAGTATAGCCGGTGTTTGTGAGGTCAAGGTGACAGGCAGGAGCCCCCTGCTGTGCCTGGGGGCAGCCAGACCCCTCGTAACCCCTCCGGCAGGGATTCGCACCAACAGGGCCATGGCCAACGCAGGGGTGAAAACCCTTCTGCAGTCGAAGGAGATCAGGGAGACCATGGACGCCACGTCAGGCACCCATGCTCAGCCTGCAGCCCCCAGGCCCCTGCTGGGACTGGGTGCCCCCCAGGGCCTCGCCAAGCCTGCGGCCGTCTCCTTCCTTGGGTAAAAGGCAGCTCAGGGTGGGGAATAAAGTGGAGGGGCAGTGGTGGGCTGGGAGGGGGCAGTAGGGTCCTGCGGGTCATCACCGGGAGGCTCTGGAGGGGGGCACTGGGGAAGCTCGAGGGTCCCTGGGGGAGCTGGAGAGTCAGCGGGGGCTGTTGGGGGGCACTGGGGAAAGTAGAGAGTCAAGGGGGAGACTGGGGAGTTGATGGGAGCTGTTGCGGGTTATCAGTGGCGACAGGGGCAATGGGGCTAGTAGAGGGGTTGTGGGGGCTGCAGGGGGGGGCGGGCTGAGACCTGTGCTTCCTTCCCATGGCCATGGGGGTCGCTGCCCCATGGCCGTGGGGGTCCCTGTCACTACCTCTGCCCCACGCTGTGTCAGGCCCCCCAGCGTGGAGTTCCCTAGGAGCTCTCCTCCCCCAAACTGCTGCAGCCTGAAGCGAACCTTCGCCTGTACCAACTTGCCGCTGCTCAGCCTGGCCGACCTCGATGACGCCGCAGACGGGGAGGCTTCCCCTGGCCCCCACTTACACACGCCGTGCCCCAAGGATAACACCGAGCCCACCACCCTGCCGGTGAGTGACCGCTGGGGACGCCCCACCTCCCTGGGGTCCCCTGACTCCCCCACCCCGCTAGTGAAGACTGGTTGGGGTGCCCCACATCTCCAAGGTCCCCCTGCACGCTTCTGCAATGCTTGTGAGGAACTGGGGACTGTGACATCTCCTGAGGACACCCCACACTCGTGGGGATGCCTGATACCCCCAGGGCTCCAACATTCCCCCAAGGAAGTCCTGACACCTCTCCTCCTCTAGTGAGACCCCCCCCAGCCCCAGGACTACAGGGAATTCATAGCACCCCCAGAGTCCTGTGGACATCCCCACAGCTCTAGCACCCCTAAAGCCACCCCTGATCCCCCACGTTCCTAGGATGCGGGGCCGGGTGGCTGTTCTAGGCCACAGGTTCAGTCCCAAATCTCAAGGACTGGTGTGGGGCCGTGGGATCGCCTGGGCATTTTGGAACAGATAACCCTCCCTGAGTAGAGGGAATGGGTACTTCTCCCTCAAACAGGGAGGGGTTGGGGTGTCACAACCCCATCATAGAAGACAATACGGGACACGGAACATGTCCCCGCACAATTACAGCAGGAGCATTCATCACCACCGCCTCGCCTGTCCCACTGAAGAAGACGGCACGTGGCACTCGGCGAGCAGGAGGACTACTCACCCGTTGTAAGACACCATACTGCTGACAGCGTGCTGGGCCTGTGCAATGCGTGTGCCTCTCTACAAATACAGTGCGGCTCTTCCCGTGGGGACTCCGGGCCTCAGTTACACCTCTCAAATTCTTTGAGTCTTACTTCCCTCTTGCGCTAAATGTGGGTGATGCATTATCTTGACAATGAAATCAAAACTCTTCCGGGTTTGTACGATATTGTTCCCTTAAACGTCCTCTGCGTTACACATACGCAATACACGTATGTACACGCAAGAGTACATCTTCTACATAACTTTCTTGAGATCCCTACTAGCTAAAAAAAAATCACTGTGATCAGTGATAGATACACACAGATATAATATGTATTATATATTTAGTCAAGAGTTACGTTTCTTTGCACGTCTTGTTGCAAAAAGCCTTCCATTACAACAGCTCAAGGACACATGGAGGAAGACCTCCTCCTCCTCCCGAACAGGTGATGGAACATATGCTCTGGGCCATGACCTTCTGTCCAGCCCTTCGGACAGCCATCAGGACCTCCTTGTTCCTCAGGCTGCAGATGACAGGGTTGAGGGCAGGTACCAGAAAAGAGTCACTTGCCAGTGCCAAGCTAGGGTAACCTGGAGGCAGAGCAGGAGGTAAGGATGGAGGGAAGCACTCTTTAAAAGCTTGGTGTCTTTGGAAACGAGGACTGGAGGATCCTCGGGTGGTTGAACACGCTAGCCCTTCCTCCCTCTCACCTGATGCACCTCAAGCAGGAGCTGCTGGTTCCAGCACTGGCTGCAAGAACTGGGCCAAGAAGCCTCCCCGGGCATCCTCCAGTCCTCGTCAACCCTGGGCGTGCCATCCTTCATGCTTGGCTAGCTGGGTCTGCTCCAGGTCAGCTCCCAATTTCTCCCACCCCACAGAGTGTCCCTTTGCGTGCTAGCTCACGGTCAGTGCCAGGCAAGCTCATTTACCGGAGGAGGAGACACTGAGGGTATGGAGCCGTCTCAGCGCCCGTGTCTACGCTGATGTAGCGGAACCCGTGGGGATTCGTATGGCGTTTGCTTGTTCGATCTCAACTGTGCAAGTCCACGGGCCGGACAGGCTGCAGCCCGGGGTGCTGGGAGAACTGGCTGATGCTCTTGCGGAGCTGCTCTCTATCGATCGGCTTTGAAAAGTCGTGGTGACTGGGGGAGAGCCTTCGCAACTGGAGGAAAGCAAGTTTTGTGCCGCCGTCAAAAAAGGCTCGGGATGACCTGGGCGGCTACAGGCCGGGCAGCTTCGCTTCAGTCCCCAGGAAAAACACAGAATGTGTCCTTTTAGAAGGCATGGCAGGTGGAGGAGAAGATGGGGAACAGTCAGCGTGGAGTTACAGTGCCTGAAAAATGTGATCGCTTTCTGTGATAAGACGACGAAGTTTGATCAGGGCAGAGCAGTGGATGACATTGACCTTGCCTTCCGTGAGGCTTTCAGCGCTACTAAGGCATTCATTTCCAGGAATGCAGCTCACTGAAGTATTGATGCCTCTGCTGCGTCGGCCGAATGTTTGATTCTCTTTATAATCAATGACAGAAATAGGAACTTACCTGGAATAACTGGAACCCTCCATCTTTCCCCATTGCTCATCGACGAAGATGAGATGGCCGGTACAATTTACATGCCTCAGTTTATACATCTAAAATTAGGTGATGTGAATCCCAGTTCATGTGACTTCCTAACAGAACACGCTGGCATCCGTCCACTACTTGAAATCGCTTTGTAACTGAGAAAAGTTAGTTTTATTCTCCAAATACAGAGGGCCAAGCTGGTAATGTAATTTCAGCCAGGAACTCCCCCGTCACGCCAGAAGAGCTGGATGTCAGCAGCTGTTTTTTTCGTGCCGCGTAGATACGATGTCGAAACCCACACCGAGTATGCAGTGACTCCACCGCTCCTTTCTTCACTCAGTACTATGCAGTCATACTTCTCATGTCTCAATTAATAATCATACGCATAACAAAAGGAGCTTAATTCAATTGCCCACACATAAGCGTGCAGAGACATTTTAGGTGCTTTGAGGATCCTTGTCTCCAACTGCTACTCAGTAAGGTTGAAGATACCAAGGATGAAGACATCCAATAGGTCTCGTCTGACGTGTGGCAGACTTGCGTGGACACCTCGGACACCCTAGGGTACCTCACGTGGCACCAGATGCCAATGTGCAGGCACCGAATGGTGTCCAAACGTGTCACCGTGAGCTGAGTGCCCAAGCTCCCGTTACAGCTCACGCCCAATAGTTTAGATGGTGATAGGTCTTACTCGAAATAGCCACCGTGGTGTAGCCAGCGGTTTCTTTCTAAGCCCAACCTCACCCTTTCCCCAGGGGATCCCCACAGGTTTTGCCCTACAATGGGCAGGGGAGCCCCACCGGCCATTTTGGGGTGCTGACCCCGCACACCCACGCAGGGCCATGTGCCGGGATACCTGCCCTGCGCTTTCCTCGGGCGGAGCACTGGGCCCTGCGATTTCCCCAGTCCGGGAAACCCGCCTGTGAGTGAGGGGAGCCGGGGACTGCTCTTCCCCTGGTTCACCCTTGAAGAACAAAGGGAGAGCTGCTTCTGCAGCCTCTAGAAAAGATTTGTCTACAAATAAATGCATCGATATGACTAGCGGTTACATCTTACAGAGAGATGAACAGAAGCAAAAGCTATCCACTTGGCTTTTGGTCCCTGCATTGGCTTTACAGAAGACCGACAGGTCTCCCAAACGTGTTGCTATCGCAACTCCCCTCAACTGCCCGCACAGAAAGCCTCGCGTCCCCTTTGGGAGCATCCAACAGCCTAAAGATAACATTTCCCCTGTTAAGCAGCCGTCCTTTTTCATTTAGCAACCATTAATCCCCCCTCCAAGTGCATGAACGACACTGCTATTGCCGGAACAATGACCATTTATTTTACATCTGTGCGTGCCGGACCGGCTTGGCCGATTCACATCTGGAATCCCCCTCCCCGTTTTCACTTGTGACTCCGGGAGGGGAGCACCCCTGCACCCCGAGCTCAGCAGGCGCTGCACGAACTGCTCCCACTTCTCATCTCAGTGGGGCGGGAGGGTTTGAAGGTGCTGCTTAAACAGATGAGTCTGGCAGGGCGCTGGGTTGGGATGTCCGGGGAACTCGAAGTGGGGGGATGTAGCTTTGAAGTTGGATGGAAGAGCAGGCCCCAGCTGTACCTACCTGGCAGCGCAGCGGCACCTCAAGCGCTGGTGCGGCAGCACCCGAGGGCTGCGGTTCACGGCGGAGAGCTTCTGGGACGGCCACCGAGGCTCCCGCCGCTGCGCACCCGTGCTCTCTACCTCCCCGCCGGCACGGCTCCTTGCGATCCGAAGTTGAAGCATGGCTGCACATCGCCTGGAGGGCTGAGGCAACTCCCTGCCAGTTTCAGGTTCGCTTCATGTGTGGCCAGGTCATTAAGAGCTGTAATTAGCCAGGGTTCAGCCGCTCCTTCCAAGGCGGCTGGGCTGGCAGTGCAGTGGGAAGGCCGGGAAGCCCGGCTTTGCTCAGCCCCGGGCTTCTGATCTCTGCGCCGGGAACGCCCGAGCCCTAATCCTCCATCTCCCAATGCTGGTGTCGTCCCGGGGGAGCGGATGGCGACCACTCGCCCCCGCGGCGTCGGGACACGCTCAGGGGCTGACGGAGCCTCAGAAGAAAAGGGCTTCTCCCTTTGAGAGCTCAGGACCGTCCCCCCCGCCTTCCGTACTCAAGGCCCCGAGCGACTGGAGGCCCAGGGGCCCGCAGGCCTCGGGCCGGGCCTGACCCCGACCCCGCCGCAGCCTGCGGGGGAAGCGCCGCCTTCGCTACCGACCCCCCCCGGCCTGGGGCGGCGCAAAGCACCCTGGGAGTTGTAGTCCTCACCCTCAACGCAGGGTCCCCGCTACGGGCCGCGCCTCGCCGCCTCCCTCCCCGGCTCCCGCCGGCCCCTCGCCCGCCGGGGGACCCCGCCGGCCGCGCCCCGGCCCCGAAACCACCGCTCCCGGTGCGCCCCGCTCGGCGGCCGCCGCCGCCTTCCGCTTCCTCCGCGCGGCGCCCCTCGGGGCTTGTAGTCCCCCCCGCTATTCACGACGGCCTCTGCGCTGTTTCCGCGCCGTAGCGCCCGGAGGCCGGGATGGGGCGCTACGCCACGGCGGCGGCGTAAGGGCGGGCTCGGGGACTCCGGGGCAGGCCGGGCTGGCGGCGGAGCGGGAGGAAGGCGCCGGCGGAGCGGCCGGGCTCCGCGGCGGGCGGGCGGGCGGGCGGGAGGGGGTGGGTGGAAGTTGCTCTGCCCGGGGGAAAGTGCGGGGCCGGGGTGGGGCGGGAACGCGAGCAGCAGCGCGGCCGCCTCCATCCCCAGGTAAGCGGCGGCGGGGGCCTCCGGGAGCGCGGGGGTAGGCGGGGACGGGCCGCCCGGGGCCTCCCGCCGCAGTCCCGCGGGCCGCGGCTCCCACCAGCGCCGCCAGGTTGGCGCTCTCCCGGCCGGAGCCTCCGGCTGGGCCCCGGCCTCCCCCGGGCCGCCCCGCACCACCTGTTGCCGGTGGGCCCGAGCCCGGCTGGCCGGGGTTGGGGGGGGGGGGGGGCGGCGGGAGCCGGGCCTGGAGGCCGGGGGGAGCGGGGGGCGGTGTCGGGGTCCCGCTGCTGGGGCAAGCCGGGGAGCCGGGAATCTCCCCTCGGGGGTCTGCGGCTGTTGGGGTGCCTTACCCGGGGTTTGTGAGGTGACCTGAGGGCTGCGGCCGCCCTCCTCGTACCTCAGCCCGGCCGCACGCCCCGACCGGGTTTTAACGAACTTGGGAGTCGTGGGGAGGCTTCGTGAATCCCCACGCTGCAATGCCTTACCTGCCTGCGCCGAGCCCTTGCAGTGTGCTCTGGTCTCGGTACAGGGAGATCGGAGCTCCCGGTTCTCCTCTCGGGCAGGTAAGCCTCGCTTATGGCAGTTAACGGGCACGGTACTGCTGAGTGCCGGCTCCAGGGCTGGACCATGGCAGAGCCCCCGAGATAACCAGGGACGCCTGTCCTTCAGGTCTGCACTCTAACCTCCAGGTTAGAAACCGGTTTGCTGGGGGCTAAACGGGGTTTTGTGCAGAGTTTGTAAAGCATTTGGGAGTTTGCCTTTTAGAATCAGTTGGCTGGCTCTTATGCTTGGGTCTTTGAAGCATCCTAAGGCTGCTTGGGCCCCGATGCCTCATCAAGACCCCTGGATTTTACTGCACGTCAGCTCAGCTGCAGTTGGAAGCACGTCAGCCTCCAGATCCTGGATGCAGAAATCTGTTACAGTGGATGGAAAAGGCTCTGTACGCTGGCTAGCCTCTCCATTTTCTGAGCAGCTCTCCTCTCCCCTCCCTGTGCCTGCTTCTGGGCTACATCCCTTCCCTCCCAAGCATCAAGAAACAAACGTTTTGGGGTGGTCATCTGATGAACTGTTGAGGGAGATCGAATAAGGTGCACGTTGTGTTTGAAATGTCACGTTGTTTCCTCCAAACGTTTTTTCAGATTGAAATCTCGGCTGGTGCTCAGCGCTCCGTAGGCCTTCAGGCCCAGGATGCGGATGGGTGGGTTTTCATGGTCGGACAGAAGGTTATCCGAGAAGTGCTTGCTGTACGTGGCCTGGGGCCTTCGTGCACGGATGGCAGTGCGCTGCTGCGGGTCGGTCGGGAGGTAATGGAGACCAGGAGGTGCGTTTAGAGGGAGCCAAGGTGGAGATGAGCGGTGCAGATCACAGCCGCTGGCTGATGGAGGTAGGCTGCAGATCCCAGACTGTAGCCCTTGTCGATCTGAACGCAGAGATCTTGCTATACATTGCCACCTGGGACTTGTAGGGACTTGTGCTTCAGGGCTGTACTCTGTGCGAGCTGCCACCTTTCCTAAACTGGAGCAGACGTGTGGTGGGAGGGCGGCCCAGTGGCAGACCGGCCTCCTGTGACGCCGCGAGTCTGCCGGTGGCTTTTGCGTGGCCGTTTCTTGAGACTCGCTGCCGAACAGACTGGCTTGTGCCCGTGAGTGAACCAGAGCAGGACTGAGCTCTGCCTGAGAAACGAGCTGCGGTAGCATAACATGTGTCAGAGAGGCATGATTCAAATTACCATGATTTTATGTACGTGGGGATATTAACTAGTTTAAAGTTGCGTCAGCATCTGTTTGTGTCCAAGGCTTTAACAGTTGAAGGCAGAAGGCAAGACCCAACATTACTCCCTTCCCCGGGTGGGGTTGGAGGGCTGGAGAGGCCTTTGAAGGTTTGATGTGACTTGCTGTGTTTGCTAAGCCATATTGCTTTGGCAGGAAAGAAAGCAGCCTCCTTGAGCCTGATGACTTGGTGCGTAAGGGAACCCGAGGCGTGGGCCAGGCATAATGTCTTTTGAATCGGAATAAATATTGAAAAACAAACCAAAACTGCTAAAGTTGCACATAAAAAAGGTCGGGCGTCCTGCCCAGACTCAGAGCTGTCTCACGGTAGCGGAAGGGCTGGGTGACGCCATGGAGGGGCCTGGATGGCCTCGTGAGATGCACTGATTACCCCGCCGCTCTCCTGGGCTGTCCACGGGGCACCCTTTATCTTTGCTCTGGGCACCCTTTATCTTTGCTCTGGGCACCCTTTATCTTTGCTCTGGGCACCCTTTATCTTTGCTCTGAATACCGCTGGCTTTGCAGAGGGAAATGGCCTGGGCCCTGGTGTTGCCTCAGCCAGCTGAGCGCGATTGGCTTTATCTTGTGGAAAATACGCTGCTTTCATCCATCCCGGAGGTTTTGTGGGAGCTTGCCAAGTTTGCAGCAGTTGCACGTGAGACCTAGAGAGCGACCCAGCTAGTCCCCAGGCCGGCGTGTGCGGACGCGGCTGTGCTGATCGCCGCCGGCGGGGACGTCATCTGCTCTCAGGTGAGATGCAAGTGGGAGAAATGCTTTTTTCCTCCCAGCTTCCCGCTTGGTCTGAAGCCAGGCTTTTGTTCGTTTCTGGGTTCGTTCTGACCCTTTCTGTGAGCAGAGGGGTCTGGGAAGGAACGAGTCCTGTGGCTTTTCTCCGAGCGAGGGTCTTTCCGAAGCAGGGGGAGGCTGGAGCGATGGGTTGTGGCTGCCTGCGGTCAGACCCGGGGGCAGGGAGAGAGGAGGCTGATGCGGAAGGTGCGTGTCAGAGCCCGTGTCCTGCCGAGACGGCTCTCTCCTAGCACGCAGTGCTGGGAGGAAACTTGTGAACAGCCGATTTGCTGGAACCTGGGGCTCTGAGAAAGGTCGTATAAAGTGCAGCCTTGGGAAAGCTGCTTATGCAGGTGGGACAGGTGAGTCAGTGGCTTCCTCCTCATTTTCCGTCATAATCCCACTCTTCAGAGTGAGACGTGCTGTCTGCCTGCTCCCCAGAAGCCTCCTGGATCCGCCTGCGTTTGCCTCAACCTTGCTGGTTGCTGTTGGACCCTGCCTGAGTACGTGGTCCTTCCCAGGCCACTGTCACCGAGCCAGGCAGGGAGGAGCGGGCTACTACCGAATTTCTGTCGCGCTCTCGTTGCTATTTGGAGTGTTGTTGCTTGCCTTGTATTTAGCAGTGGCAGCTGAGGAAGCCAAGGGAGGCAGAAGGGCTGCGCATGAGAAACATTTAACTCTTGCCTTCATAGCTCCCTTCCCCGTGCGTTGGCAGCTCTCAGGTTGGCTGATAGGAAATGCCGGTGACGTTCCCCAGATTTGCTCGTGTTTGGTCGCTTAAAAGATGAGGAGGGTTTTTGTGTGCCGTTTCCTCTTGCTCTGGAAAAAAATGCTGCTGCCCTGGTGCCTGGGCAGAAGCGAGAAGGGGGAGCCTTGGAAAGGAAATAAGATCCAAAGAAATGTGTCACCAGCAGAAAGAGCAATTGTTTTCCTGCGTTTACATTGCCGAGCGTCCTGTTCAGGCAGCCAATGTTTGACAGCCAAGATAATACATTTATATTCATGTAATTAGCGGGACATGGAGTTTGCTGAATGGCTTGGGGGCAGCATGATTTTCAGTCTAACTCCGGCAAATAGATCAGGGAGGATTGGAAAGCTGCCGTGGGTTGCTAGAATTGGCCCTTTGGGTTTCTGGAGGTTGAGTACATTACTGCTGATATTTCCTATTGTGCTGTACCCTGCCTAGTTGAAAAGAAAATAACTTGAGGGAACATGGGGCTATTTTTGCCAGCTTGAGATGATCAAGTTTGATTTCTAAAAACTGAAGCCGAGTCTTTAGGCTTGCACATTAAAACCAGTATTGGAACCGTATCTCTGTTCCTCTACAAATGCATGCCTCTGCACTTTGCCAGTGGTGTAAACTCTAATGTGTGTTCATAAAAAAAAACCCCAGCTTTTCTCTTCCTGCAATGCAGCCCCTTTTGTAGCAAGCCAGGGCGCTAACTAAATGCTGTGGGCCTGAACAGCCTCAGCAGTAGAGGAGGGTGGCGA
This sequence comes from Gymnogyps californianus, assembly GCF_018139145.2. NCBI lineage: Eukaryota > Metazoa > Chordata > Aves > Accipitriformes > Cathartidae > Gymnogyps > Gymnogyps californianus. The sequence goes on from NC_059485.1 coordinate 18,290,730, forward strand.
TAGCGCTGTGTCAGGGAGGCCAAGCTGGCGTCTCACCCCAGTCCTGGGATTAGCAGCCCTTATCAAAGCTGCAGGATTATCAATACGCATTCACTTTGGTAAAATAGAGACTGAGACCTTACAAAAAGCTGTTGTCCCCCTCCGGTGATAATGCCCAGCTGCATTTCTGACGTGGCACTTCCTGCGGCACCGAAGTTTCTCCTTCAGCATCTTGTTCCCAGCGCTAGCCCAGATGATTTTGGTTTACTGAGGATATCACAGGCAGCTTCCCAGCCTGCGTTGTGTTGTGTTCCTCTGACAGCAGAAGGTCCTTCTGCTCCTATAACAGGGTTTGCGGAGAAGCTAACTCTCAGACAGCTTTGCCGGGTAACAAGTTAACTCCCCGTATTTGTGCTGGTCTGTGGAAGTGGGAACCCAGCACGAGGGTCCTTGCGTGCTGGGCTGTGTCCTCCCCGCTGTGGCAGCTCTGCTCTCCAGAGAGGCTGCAGCACTGATGTGGTCAAGGTCTTGCTCTCCAGCTTGTCCGTTATCAGTCACCTGCCTGCAAGACTCAGGCCAGCAGGCCGAGCTTGGGCAGTCCTTGGAATTTCAGCACAGCCAAAAGGCTTTATTGTAAGCTGCTGGGTGTTAAGCGGTTTCTCTTCCTAGCCCATGCGTATGCGAACACGTCTCATGCAAGAAAAATGACGCGGTGTCACGTAGACTGATGTAGGCATCTGTGGGGTACTCCGTCCTCTGGTGTTTGTCTCGCTCTCTCTTTAGCTCTCGTAAGTCTGAAGCCTTTCCAGTGAGCGGGAGCGGCACGACTGTCTGAGTGCCTTGGAGATGCTGTGAGCCTGGAGTTCCCTATGTAGCCAGTGCTGTACAGACCCTTGGGCTAAAAGGATCAGGGCGGTCCTTTTGAACCTTAATCAGTCCCTTCTTTACTTTTTACTGGTCCCCAAGTGGTGTCTCTTGCCCGCTCCATAACATTCTCCATTTGCTAATGGTTTGATTCCATTAGCAGCGCATGTCCAGGTGTTCACCACAGGTCGTCTTTTCCCCACTGCCTGGAAATCTCAGTGGTGCAGAGCTCTGGAAGAGAAAAGCTCTTTGCAGATTCACCATAACCTACCCCGGGGGCATCATGCTGCACCTGATGGTGTGGCTGTGGGGAGAGTGGGCAAGGTGGTGGGGGTAGAACCGGGCCTGTTGCTCTTGCGTGCTCTGCCGTGCTCCCAAAGAGCCTCAGTGATCACGTTGTTCTGGCTGAATCCTTATTTGCTTTTTTGCTCCCTCCCCAGTCTAAAATAGAGAAAGTGAGAGTGTGCTGGTGAGCCAAACAGTTACGGACAAGGGTTCTTGTTGCCTCTATCTGATAAAAGCCCGTCCCAAAGGAGACAGCACTTTCACAAAGTATGAATTTCATTAAAACAGGTTGTTTCAAGAGCAGAGAATATGAAGGGGGAAGGGGAAATGTCTTGGGGGAGGGAGGTTTGCCGAGGCAAGTATTCAAACGGCATGCCTTCTGGGGGTGGGATGGGCATGTTTGATATAAACAGAGGAATTTGTACTTTTGAATTTCCGGTAGATGTAACTGCTAACGATGTCCTGGTCATGCAGAGTAATTAACATCTGTTTCTGTATTTGAACACTCAGGTGGTGTGCCCCTCCAGACATCCCTGCGTTCACATCCAGACCCCTTGGGAGATCCTGCCCTGTTGCTAATTGTCGAGAGCTGTCCAGAATCCTTACAGTTAAGATCCTGCTGTGCTCGTGAGGTGTTGCATTACCTGGTACGACGACAGCTCTCACCAGAATGCTAAGCAGCAGCCGCCGTCAGAGAGAGTAAGGCCAGTGGTGGGAACAGAACTATAAAGTCACCGCCAAAGGTCCTGAAACCACGAGTGAAGAACTTGAGTTGACCCACAAGCAGACCGGTTCCTGTCTCCAGGCGGGACCGAGCTCCAGCCCGTCGCCAGCCGGATGCCGCGGGAAGCACAAAGCCTTCTGAGAGCTGTAGTTTGAGTGGATGCTGATTGAGTGACCTGAAATGCGAGGTTGGTTGTGTGTGCTGGCACAATGCTGATCAGCCCGGAGTCTCAGCAGCCATTTATTCTTACGTGCTCTTCTTTCCTCTCTGTTCCCAGCTTGGTGCAGCAGCCGCTCCTTCTAGCAGGCTTGGTGTGCTACCGGCGGCTCTGTGCAGAGACCATCTAGCATGCTCCTCCAACCGGGCGGCTCCGCTGGTGCCAACAGCAGCCGTTCAATTCCAGGGACACCGGGCTGACTTCACAGCAACTGGGCATTGGACCTGCAGAGCAGAAACGGTGTTGGGTGAGAAGCTTTTCTGATTGCAGTTGGCTCTGTGCTGGGCTGGGAGGGGCTGAAAGAAAAAAGACCTTTTCTCCTCTGGTTTGTAAGCACGGTTACCCTGCTTCTTGTCTCCCATGCTTCTCGTTCTTGTCTGTCTTTCTTGTTTTGATTCCTTCTTTGAGTCTTCCCCTCTCCTCGCTGTCTGTGTGAAGGCCACATGCTCTTATGGGTGGGGATACTGGCATCCCCTGGTTTTCTCATGGCGAAGAAGAAACTGTAAGAGTGGAAAAGAAAATGTGAGGTCTTCCAGGACCTCACAATCTTAAGCCGTGGAAACTGCATGACTGTCCCAGGGTGTGTTTGAGGCAGTGCGAGGGCAGGGAAATAAATTCTTCTAAGAAACTCTGCATTGCTTTGCCTGCAGTAACCACCGTGCCGTGGCAGTTCCCAGCCCAGGACTGGGACAGAGAGATGACTGTGTTGTACCTTATGTGGCTGGGCTGCTTTCAGCCTGGCGATTCAGAGCCTGCTCTGCAGAGACAGGACGAGGTGGTGGGAAGGCAGTCTCAGCTTGTACCTTCGGGATACGCTTGCAGTGTCCGCTACAGGAGAGCGTCTGATGGTGTTGTCCTTGCGTTCAAATGAGTCAGGCTGATGTGGCCTTATCCAGGCCAGGGCTTTGGATTAATTGAATGGACACTAGCGTGCTCTGTGTTGGCCGATCTGGATGCTTGTGGGCTAGCTGGAGTCTCCGTGTGACTTTGGTGTCCAGCTTCAGCAGCAGGTCTGCAGGAATCTCTTACAGTTTGGGGTCAATGAAGCCAGGCCATGAGCACTCTGGTCTTTGAGTGGTGACTGTCACCAGGCAGGTGTCGGCTGAGATCTGCACCACGGCTAGTTCTCAGCTGTGGGAGGGATGAAGTAACGTTCCTGCTCTTGGACCGGTTTTGATGCAGCCTTGGAGCGTCTTGTGAATGCTGCTGCAGGTGTGCAAAGCCCTTGTTCCCGTTGCCTGACCTTGCCATGCAAGGTGCTTTAGCAAGCAGAGCCTGGTGGAGGGAAGGTTGGGGGTCTGTAGCACATGAGGCTGAGGCAGCTGGATACGTCTCGCAAGGCATTTGAGAGCGACTCCTGTAACGTGATCTCCTCTCCATCTGCCTCTTTAGGTTAACGTGGGTTCAGGACGCAGCCAGCTGGTCTTGGTTAAGAGGCCAGCTCCATCACTGTGCGGGGAGGTATGTTGGATGGCCTGTTAGGGCTGGCTTTGCTGTAGCTAAGGCAGCTTCTTACTCAAAGCATCTGCATTATGGTTCAGCCTTCTCATCTTAGAGTACAGCATTTTCCTCATGTGATCACTATATTTGTTTAAATAACTGCTCTCATGGGCAAATATTGCTTAAGGCGTTGTGTAATTGAACACATCCTACAGTTTCAGCTGTATTGGTGTAGCTGAAGAGGAGCTGCTTCTGATGGAGACAGTAAGCCAGTATAGCTACTCTGATGAGGAAAGGGGAGTATCGCAGTGGTGTCAGGCACTGTTATATCTCTGTCACTTCAGTTGTACCAGGTGTTATTCCAGTCATAGAATTTCAATTACAATATCATCTCCTACCAGAAATAATGGCATGGCTACGACATCAGTGTGCAGAAGGATTCATGCGTTTTTCAGCATGGCCCAGAACAGAGTACAGGTGTAATCTGGAGGTGGAGAGGGGTGAGCAGTAATGTGATGCTTCTCCATTAGGTTATCACACTGAGCTGTGCTAGAAGAGGAACTATCTTCTTGTCCCCTCTGGGTTTCACTCGCCCTGTCCCGCCTCCCCGGAGCTCTCCTGCTTCCCTGTGCTTGCGGAGAAGTCGGCAGCCTCTTGTGCAGTTCTCAGTGATTCTTATGCTTTTCTCTCCCAGTCATTTCTGATGGAAATGCCAAATGCCACTGTTGTCTGTCGGGCGTATCCTGCCTCTGCGCTTGCCCGAGGCACAGCCAGAGACATGGTGGTTTAAACCTAGGCCAGTTGGTTGGAACTTGGGAGGTGGTGTCCAGTTGAAGCCGGGAAAGTCCAAATTGCATACAAATGGCAGAAGGAGGCACCCAGGTACTGCTGCCCCTGTGAAAAGAGCCCTTGTGGCTCTCCGGACAGGGCAGCGCGGTGAAGGCTGGGAGCTGTCTCTAGCAAGGGATGCAGCTGGATGTGGCTTGGATGAATTACATATTTACCGTCTGTCTAATCTGTGTTAGAATTAAAGCTGTGGCTGGAGTGTCTGGGGACAGTGTGCTCAGGGGACATCTCCTCCACCTCCTGTCTCTGAGACTTTGCTTTCCAAGTCCGTGCCCTGGGTTTTCACTGGCTGTGAGACTCTGCTTCTTGCTGCAACTCTCTTCCCCTCCCTTCTGCAGTGGCCAGCTCTTCATCTGCTTATCTGTCAGCTTAGCATGATCTGAAGATACAATCCTTGATGTCCTTTTGGGTGTGACCTTGTGTTTGTGCTATGCCTGGGCACCTATGGCCCTCTACGAATTCAGCTTGCTGAGTGACTGGGAGGAACTTCATGGGTCATCAAGTCCAGTTCCCCGCTGCTGAAGACAGTCATCTTGTGCAGGTCATGAACTTGTCCAGGAACTAATTGTTGGAACTAACTCTGTGCTTTTTTCCCCAGTGCTTCTGGAGCAGCTGGTCCAGAGATCTGCTCTTTGAAAGGTTAGAAACCCTCCTCTGACTTCCAGTATCCAGTTTTCCTGGGCTGGTTTATTGTACTTGTGCCATTGCAGAGTGTCATCTTGCAGATGAGAGATGACTTGCAAATTTTTTTCCTTCCCTGGTTTGCTGTAACCTTTATGTCCTGCACCAGTTGTGGCTCTCGATGCAGATTTGTCCTGAGAAATGTGTTGAAAGCTACTTTGTTTTTCCATTGCTTCTTTTTGGGAGGTTGCTTTTGCTGGGCCCATTTATTTCTGCGTTTTGCTTTTGAGTGTTTTAAGTGCAGCTGGAGTTCTGAGCTGCACAGTTTGTGAATGTTAGCGAGTACAGAAGAGCACTTTTTGCGCTACTGTCACTTCTGTCTTCTTTTTTAATGTTTGTCCTTGCTACTTGTGCCATCTTGCCCCTTCCGGAGGGAGAGATGTTGTCAGAAACAGTTGAATCAAGGTGAACCTGATAAAGCAATATAGTGAAGAGCCAGGCACTGGTTCTTCACTCGTGGCTCTTATTCATGTTTATCTCTAGCTGTGAATGTGCAATAACAACAGTTCTGTTCTGCACAGGCTGGCACAGCCTCAGACAGGAAGATCTGCTGTTTACCAATCAACATTCTGCTGTAAGTGAGAAAGGGGAAAAAAAAATGTTTTATTGCTGCTGGGTAACCCAGAGAGTAGTTAAACCTTTTGGAAAAAAAGAGGAAACTAAGAGCACATGTGTTACTCAAGATGCATTTTTCCTGGCAAGAGTCCCGTGTGTGTGTTCTTCCTGCAAAGCATCCCTGCTTATGCTACTTCCCATTAAATCTATAGCATATTGGTAGCAGGCAAGTAAAAGCTTCCTGTTTTTATAATGCAACTGGTCTCAGCAGGCAGTCTGTCGAGGTGATTTTTCAGCCTGGCATGTTTTATAGCTGGGGCAGTCTGTGGGTTGACTAGGATGACAGAACTCTGCTACAAGGATTATAAATACAGGGAGGAAAAGATCTGGAAATTAGATCTGCTGGCAAAGCTTCCCAAGATTGGATGCTGTGGCTTTTCTTGTTTTGTTTCTTCCCCTTGTCTTTCTTTCTGTGGCATTACCGCGATGTTGCTAATGAGACGAACCATGCCAGCCCACACACGCTTTTGTTAACACTGCACTCAAAAGTCAGCCACAATTGGCTAGTAAACCGGAGGATACAAGCGGCTCGTTGCACTTCATTGAAGCAATGTTAATTGACTTAATAGAGCACTAGGGTTTTAGAGATTTGGTTGTGGGTTGGTTTGTTTTTTTTTTTTTTTTAAATGTGTGTACATTCAGGCCCTTCTTTGGCAGTGCCTTTGTTGCCTTTTTCATGCTTATTCAGAAAAGGACCTTCCTGCTCTTCAGTTGTCAATGGAGATGGGTTTTGAAGTTAACCCTTCTTTTGAAGAAACCTTCCTGTCCACTGCTTCTCCCTCTTTGTCTCCCTGTAGCTTGTAATTAAGATGTTAATTGCCCTTTCAAATCTGTATAATCCCCTCTCTCAAAGTGACCGTGATAGATTTCCAGTAGCTCACTGGATAATCTGTCACTGGTTTACAGTGTCCTGTGCAAGGGAGAAGAGGAAACTTTTTTCAGACTTTGACGCTAGTTGCTTTGTGGCTAAGCTGGCTCTACAATAAATCCACTTTTCCTATCAATCTTTTGCTTCAGGCTTTGGACACCTCTTCCTCTGCCTGCATACATGAAGAGTCAGTGCTGGGCATTAAGTGCAGCTCAGCCCAACTCAGCTGCTGTGTATGAGTTTCTTCTGTGTTAAAGTTGGGCCAGAACCAGTTTCAAGGCAGCTGAAAGAAGGTAAAGATCCTCAAGCTTGCCTTTGCATGTTAATGTCCGTGGCCAGAAAGATGTGCTGCTGTTCTGGACTTTGCTAAAGCATAGCATGAAGTGTGAGGTCCTGTTCTGTGCTGGTCTAGGACTCCAGGTTAAATTATCTTGTTACCTCATTAATAGCCCATCTGGAAATCTGTTTTCAGGCAGCTAATTTCATCTAACGATATCTCTGCAAGTAGCGCACCAATCTTGTTTCTCGCTGTGATTTGGAAAATAGCTCATTTGCAGCTTCCAGTCCCCTAGATTTCCTCTAAGGCCAGAACATCTGACTCGCCTCTCTTCTCTCAGGCCCGCTGCCCCATAACAAACATTTGGGTGGGTAAGTTTTACCCTTCTCTCCATTTTCCCTGTCCTCCCATTTGCGGTGCTTGTGCACTGCCTGTCATCCTAGTGCCTTGCGAACCTGAAGACTTCTTGGCCCCGGGAGGTGAGGCAGTGCTTTCTGAGTCACGGGACTATGCCCCGAGTCACGCAGGAAGCTCTGTGGTAGAGCATGAGGGCTGAAAAAGCCTCCCACGTCCCAGATGAGTGTGCCAGCCGTTGGCCCGTCCTTCCTGTTATACCTATGCCTCAGTCTGTCCTTGGAGGTACCTTCCCACCCCTCCCTGCAAGAAGCTTTGCAAGGAACTGGAACTTGCTGACACCTTAATTTCCTGCCAAGACTGCAGCACTTGGGCTGCCTTGTAGTGCTGGCTTGGCAGGTGAGGGCAGGAAGAAAGAGCAGCAGAACTTTGTTTCTTGTCACCAAGACACCAGCTTTGTGAAAGACATCTGCTCAGCATGGAGCATGCCGGTTTGCTTGGCTGCTTTGCAGCAGGGGTCCCTCAGGTGATCACCAGAGCTCTTGCTGCACTTGAGCCGTAGAGCTCTCATTGGGTCGGTGTTTAGCATCTTGGATTTCAATCCGTACTGCATCTGTCTGAGGTGGATGTCTTGTTGCTTGTCTGCTCTTTTCCTCCCTGCCTTGTGGAAGAAGAGAGATTGTTCACCCTTCGTCCCCTGGGGTTCTTTTTATCAGGGTCATCTCGGCCTGATGAATACAAGTCACGCTCTGCTTGGTGCTGGTGCCTGGTTTTGCGCGTCCTCAGGTTCTGCCACCCTGCCTTGTGGAGCTGGGAGCCCGGCTGTGTATCACTTGCTGTGCACACAAATGCTTGAGCTTCTTTTCCTTGCTTCGTTGGCATGACACGCCGTCAGGCCTCCACTCTGCATCCTTCTTTAGTTATCCCATGCCTGACCTCCTCTGTGACTTTATAACCTTCTTACGCTGACACGTCTCATGCTGTGCGCCTCACCCATCCCTGCACACTGTTCCCTGCTTACCCCGGACCCCGTGAGCATGCGCTTCCTTCGGTGGTAGGTGGGGAGATCTCCTGCTGTGCATGGTGGCAAGATTGGTAGAGGGCCAAGGGTTGGCCATGTCTTCATGATGTACGAAGTGGTCTCCTCCAGCTTGATGACCAAGTCAGCCACAGCTCCTCCAGCTGCACTCATCTGCCCCTGAACTGCTTTGTGTTTAGGATGTGTGAGTCACATCCTGCAGTCCCCAGAGAGGAGGCTGCTCCTGCCAGGGCTGTGTGTGGGGACTGGACATTTAAAGCTCTTCAGGAACCCTTATTTCTCCCTGCAAGGAGCAGGTTGCATGTGAGTGAGAGCAGAGTGCTCCTCCTTTGCTGTTGAGGGTGGTACCAGGTCCCAGCCCATCTTAGCCAGCTCCCAGGCAGGAGAGTTTACACAGCAGAGGGGGAGAAGGCTGGTACTTGCAGCTTCAATCCTAGAAGAAAGCCTCCTGCTGTATGGCTTCCTCTGGGCACAGCTTTGAGGGATGTTTTTTCCCCCAGGTACATGGTGTGCTTTCTCCTGGGCCAGCTGCTGGCCCAGCACCTCAGACAAGAGCTGTCTGGTGTGCGGTGTGGCTGTGTTTTCATTCCTAGATCTTCCCTGGAGCAAGGGAGTAGCTCAGAGGTGACTTACTTTATAAGTTGGGGGAGTGGAGGAATTAATGAAGTGACAAAGTCTTGTCCCTGAGTCCGGGAGGCTGAGAACCAAGACAGGTTGGAAAACTCAGGCAGGAGCTCAGCTGGCTTGTGCTGCATGGACGAATAAATCAATAAGAAAAGGAGTGTGTGGGGTATCCATCACAAGGAGGGGGCTTCTGCACATGGGACCAACTGGGGTGAGTCTGCCTCACTGGTTTCCTCAGTGGGCTGGAGCAGCTCCAGGGACCTCTGTCTCTTCTTCCTGCTGCGTGCCAAAGGGAAGAGCTTGGGGCTGATCCTAGGAGGATCCTAGGAAAAGTTGATCCTGCAACTTCCTAGATACGTTGAAACACGTGGGCTAGTTCCCTTTTTTCTTTTTTTGCTCTCTTCAGAGCCAAAACCTACTTTGAAGCCGGAGGGAAGGAAAGGGGGTTGGGCAGACCCAGATCCCCACCCTTCCTGCCTGCTTCGCTTTGGGTGGTGTGACAGAAGAGCCGGAGCCCAAAGGGTCAGCACTGCTGACTGGTGGTGAGGAACAGGGTTTATCTGGAAGCATCCAAGCGACTGCTCCGCTGTCCCGGCAGCGGGAGGAACCTCCATGGGAAAGCTTTGCCGTCCTGAACGCGCTGTAAGTGCCTGCTGCTCAGGGTGCTGGTGGGGCAATTTGAGGAAGGGTCTGCCTCACGTACAACAGAGCAGGGTAAGTGGGTGTGAGTGGTTTGGAGGTAGACATATCAAATCTGGTTTTATTTTGGAAGCAATATTTTGGGAGCAGCTAAAGAGTGTCAGTTGAAACCCGGTAATTATTGCAGCTGCAAGGGGCAAAAAACCAAAATCCAAACTCAGCATCTTGCTAAGGTGCTTAACTGTTAATTTCCATGAGTGAGATCCACCCTTCTCAAGACACTTCAATCTGTTCACATTGTTGCTTCCTCTCCTGATTAGATAGGTGGAAGCAGTGCTTTATTAATCAGAAGGAAAATCCTGCTCCCTCCTGCCAAGGCAGAGGAGCTCTTGGCAGTTTGCTCCCCTTCCGCGGCTGAAGCCTCCCCTGTTCAGCACGGGCAGCGTGCCTGCAGGGCATCTCCTGGGGCATCTCCCTGCCCAGTGGGAGAAGATCCTCAAAAATAAGGCTGGGTGCTTCCAGTGAGGCTTTCTTCTTTGTAGGCTTCTTTAACTGACCCCTTCCCTTGCTAGAGTGTAGTTTTCATTCTCACCTTTACTTCTTGCAGGCTCTTCATTTGCTTAGTGTTGGCCAAAGGCGTTTTCTGACTTGGCATGGCGAGCACGTACGTGCTTTGCCTTGAGCTGTAATGCTGCCACTCCTCCTGTTTTCAAACAGGTTCGCCCTCTCCCCTCTTTGAGCCGGTGTTCCCCCCTAAATATTGTTCATTGGCTGCTCTCACCTGGCATGAGGGGTGACCCTGAAGAAAAGGATTTACTGCTTTGCCTAGAGAAATCCGATTTCACGCAGCACTTGCAGCCAAGCAGCCCACGTAGACCAGACAGTCTTGGAGATCGCTACGACTTAGCTAGGTTATCCTCCACCTATTTATAGATCCCTTCCTCTCCCCAACTCCACCCACCGTGGGGTTTTACAGCACCGCTTTAAAGCAGGATTCCCAGCCTCTCCTCTCCCCGCAGAGCGTTCGTGTTGAGCTGCCTGCTCAGGCTCCCTGGTGCAGACCTGGCGGAGGAGGACGGGCCAAGGCACAAGCAACACGTTGGGAGCCAGCAGTAATGCGGGCAGCAGGCATGTCTCTCGCCTGTTGTGGTGAGCTAAAACTGGCGTTTCCGTGTGTAGGAGGAGGAAGGAAAGGGTTCTGCTTTTCCAGCTTGAGAGTCAGCTGAGGAAGTGGTCTCGAACCAGCCTGTGGAATTGCTTTATTTGGCAGTTTAGCTCTGCTCGAGGGGGGGAAAAAGGCCATTAACTGACTGAGCACCCTGCCTTCTGTTTCGCTCAGCCTGCGGTGAACTGTACGGGGCTGTGTTTCTACCCATCTTGCCTTTATTTATTTACTTTATCGTGGTAGAACCCAAGTCTTGAGGTGAGAGACAGAGTTTGTTCTTCTAGCAGGTCTCTTAGTTGCATCCCCCGTGCCTTTGCTGCCGCTGTGCAGCGCGGCTGCTGGAGCACGTACAGCGCTCGGGACGGGGCCGCCGTCGAGGGCTGCAGCAGAAAAGCCAGAGACACCGCGGGTGTGGGACAACTGGTGTCTTCAGTTAGACTTGAGCTGACGATACATGGAAATACTCTTCCCCTCGCATCACATGGCTTTCATTTAGCCAGAAAATCGGATTTGTTACAAATTACCTGCTTGAATAGCAGGAAACGAGAGGGGAAGCGCCAGGGACCCACTTTGGCTGGATCTGCAAAAATCAGTGAAATCTTGCTGTTGGGCAGGCGGTGGGAAGCAAAGCGTGGAGATGTGTTGGCTGATGCACAGCAGTTGGGCAGACCAATTAAAACGAGGAAATTGAGGTAGGGAAGATTGTGTTCTTGGGCTTTTATTTCAGTTTTATTTTGTTAGTCCAGGCTTTGCAGGTTACAGAGAAGAGACCATGACAGAGCAGTTAACGTTCTCCAGCTAATGGCCTAATGCAGCCACATTCCGGTATTAAGCTCGTAGCAAAACTGTACCTGCTCCTTGAGCTGCTGCATTCGAGAGTCTGTTATCTATCAAGGCCTTTCTTGATCCCTTAGATCAATCCTGGGATTGAAAAACTGTATTTTAGGAGTCTTCATTTCAGCCTTTTTATGGCACAAACTAGTTTCTTCGCAAAGGTCTTTCTATAGTTCATTCATCTCTGTAAATCCTGGTGGATAATTGAATAAGCTCAGCTGTGCTAATTTTTTCTTCTTCCTCGTTTCTTCTTTTTGCTCTGTTAAATGTTCCCTTGATCCGTTCCTCCTGACATGCATCCAGATTGCCGTGCCTTTTTCCTTTAAGGAGACATGTGCATGTTTAAACCTCTTTGAATACTAGAGGACCTGAAATGTTTCTGTAGTTTAACTGTGAGGATGCTCAAAGAATAAATTCTAAAAAGTAGGGAAGAGAGAGGGAGAAAAGGAAGAACAGTCAAAGCCCCAAACCTGCTTCTGTGGGTAGCGGCATGCTTAGTATCAGCTAAAAATTGGCTTGAGCTGAAAGTATTTCATTGCACTGTGTGAAATAGTCACAGAAAACATTTTTGTGCAGATACCCAGTCTGTCCATTTTCAGCCTTACTGTGGTGTTAGTGGGGAACAGGAAAAGAGGGATATTTTATTTTACATACAAGACAGATAAAATCTCCTCACTGCGTAGAAGCCATCAAGTCATACTCCTCGTAGCTGAGGTAACTAAAAACCTGGTGTGCCAGTCAGAGCCCAGAGCTTTCAGAATAACCTTTTTGTGCGTGTGATTCCCAAGGGCTGCTGGTTTGGGCTCTAAGTGAGGCTTGCTTGCCCCCTTTTCTGCTGCTTTACCGTGGTGGCAAGGGCTTTCTGCTGGGCTCTGGTGTGCTTTCCTCCACTAGTTGGGCTGCTTCCTCATGCCTGGGAACTCCTGGTGCTTTACTGGGGAGAGCCTCTTCTAGAGCCCCCGTATTCCCCATCTCCAGGCAGCAAACGCTGGATTCAGTGAAATGGCCCTTCCCATCCCAGTGAGCGCTGGGATGGGGATCCTGGTCAGAGCATGCATTAATAGGCTTCTAAAACTGGAGGGTTGTTGCTTAAATCATACCTTATCTTTCTCTCTTTTTCTTTCCTTTTTTCCCCCTTTCTCTTTTGTTTTTCTTTTTTTTTTTTTTTTTTCTCAACTCTTGATCAGAACCGACCTTCCTTTCTCCAGTGTGTTGGGATCTTTACAGCAGCCCATGCCGCAGCGCCTCGCCTATTCCACCCGAACTCCCCGTGCCACTGGCTTGGACCTAACCTAGGATAAATCTCAGCGTGGCCTGGGTAGGGGGGAACCATGGGGAGCTCTGCCTCATCGCTGGCCGCAGAGACGGAGTCGGACCATGGCTTCACTAGTGCACCCTACCCGGGGCACCCAGCCGTGAGCTGGTATAGGAGTAGTCACAGTGGCCCTGTTTGGGAAAGTGCCCTTATAACGCGGCAGCATCAGCATTTACACCACCGGGTGCGAAGGTAAGGAGGAGGGGAAGGAGCCTGCTTACTTGCTTACCTCTCAGCTTGACTCCGGGGCGGTGCATTTGGGAGATAAGTTGCTTTGCATCCTGTTGGGTGTCGGGTCATTTCATTCAGAGGCTCGGTTCAATTCCTCCTGAAAGCTCGAACCAAATTTCCGCTGATTTGAGTGATGCCAAGCCATGTCCTTTTTACAGGGCTGCTGATGTCTCCTGCAGAATAGACTGCCGGACTCATCCCAGCTCTTCCTCACTCACCTCAATTGTGAAAGTGGCTGCCTGGGAATGGGATCTCAGTTCCTTTAACAAGTTTGCCGTATTCTTGTGGCTCCTCTTCTTTCTGACCTCCCAACTACACTGTAGGTATCGCAGATGGAGGATTGTGACTCCGTGTTGGGTGGCAATAAGTAGCAAGATCTGCTGAACTCAAAAGAGCAGGAGAAGCTGTTTTCATGCAAAAGCACTGAAATGCTTTTGAATACCAGATCCAGGGGAACGAAACACACCGAAACAGAATTACTCTGAAAAAGAGCTCGGTGTTTCCAACCCTCAATTTCCATCCCTCCTCGATGACATCAGCACCTCCAATGTGTCTCTGAGTCATTGCCTCTGCCCCTTCCCCATCAGCCACTTGCAATGAGGAATTTTTTTTTCATGTTGGAGGGCTGGTGTCCTGCATTCAGTCTCTGACAGGTTGAGAGGTATGTCAAAAGCATCTAAAAATCCTCTGCCCGGGGGCTTGGCTACAGAGGCTGCCGTGTTTTGTGCTAATAATATTTGAGCCTTTGCCTAATGCCTGCTTTGTGTAGATTCCAGCCTGGTTGGGTGTTTGTACTTGCTTGGGTCTGTTTGGAGCCGCTAGTCTTTTAGGAATAACTGCTTGCTTCTGAGTGTCCCCAAGCTGTTGTGGCTTTCCACTGGAGGCGTTTGCTGTGACGGTCATGTAGTATCTGTCGTGTAGTCTTCGTTTTCTTGCCTTTCTGCTGCTGCGAGTCCCGGAATGTGCTTCACGGTGTCTGGTGCACGACTCCGGGAGACTCCGAGGCAAGCAACGTCACGCTTTGCTCCTTTGTAGCCCTGTCTTGGGTTTCCTTGTTGAGCTGGTAACAGTGTGAAACTAATTAGCTGTTGTCTTTGCTCTCAATCATGGACTTGAGTTCCTAGCAATGCCCAAGAGGGCTTTAAAAAGGCTATTTTGTGCAGTTCCCAACATCTGGTGTGTGTACCAACCTTTGTGGCTGGCCCTCAGTTCTGATCGGTGATCTGTGCTGTGTAGGTTTGCCCCCTCTAGTTTAGAGGGATCCTGCAAACAGAGCTGGGTCCTTTCTGCAGGATTGTTCCTTCTGGACTGCTGGTTTTTCCTCTGTTGCCTTGAAGAGCTGGGGAAGGTGTTGATGGCTCACAGATGAATACCCCAGTATGCCCGTGCACAGCCAGCACTGAGATTTAGGAGCTTCCAGCGCAAAGCTGGCACTGGGCACTGAAAAGGTTGTGTCTCTGCCGCCTCGTGTATGCCAGCTGAGACTGCTCATGATTCGAAGTCTGTAGCTTGGAGGAGCTTGAGAAACTAAGTGAAATCTTGACCTGTGGAAATAAATTTCCTGAACAACCAGCCTCCGTGGTGGAGCGGATGTTGGGGCAAGAATAGGAACTGCTGGTCTCGGTGCAGATAAAGCCAGTGTCCTGTTAGGACAGGAGTGGTTTTTCTGATAATTATGTATTTCCCCTGCTAAAGGGAGAAGAGAACTCATCCCGACTAAGTGCTGCATGGTTCCCGGAGACAGGAAAATCACTGGCCATGATTCACCGAGCAGTGAATTGTGTGGGAAGAGCTCGCTTTAGGCAGTGATTATGGAATTGGGTTCAAAAGACTGCTGAGATCAGCCAGGCTGTCAGGCATCAAAGTACCTGCCGTTCCCATGGTGAGACAGGTGAAACAGGGTGAAGAAGCAGCGGATGATTGGTTTCCAGAGAGGAACAGATAAATATATTCCTTTAAAAAATTAAGTAAGTCAATAGAACAAGTCAGGGTAGGTAGCCCTGCCTCTGAATGTCCTTGTCCCTGGAGTCCTGTAGCACAGGAAGGAAGTGGAGTACTGGGGAGTCAGTTTGAGGCTGGACAGGAGTTCTGGGATAGACTTTGCTTTTCCTGCTGATTTCCTGTCCCTGCCTGCAGCCGCCTTCGGAGCTGATAATGCTTTGGCTGCTCTAGAGCAGCACAGAGCCAAGCCTGCTCTGGTCTGTCTCAGGGATGAACGCAGGCCTTCCTTGGCAGGAAAACAGGGACGCAAGTACTTCACGAGTGACTTTGGTCTGTACTTGGTGGGGGAATTGGGGGAGGCTTTCCTCAAGGTGGGGTGGGAATAAGGGAAGAAATCAGTGCTGTTTGACTTTCAAGACTTCAGAAGCTGGGAGGAGGCTGCGTTGTCTCCTGTTGCCTGGGTGAGGCTGGTGGTCTGGAGTTCCCTGTCTGCTGAAGACAAGTAGACAGGAGGGAGAAGAAAAAGGGCCTTAACAGTAGAAGCAATAGGCTTGTGACATCCAGATTTGAGTCCCTGGTCCCTTCTGGACCAGGCCACACAGTCTCTTTCTATGTGTCAGCATCCCACCTTTTAAACAGGAGCATGTGCCTGCCTTCCCCAGCATGCCAGGAACACATAGCTACTTAAAGACTAGAGTTACCAAGTGTTATATGCATGTTAGTTAGAGGGATCTTATTGCTGAAATCTCTGCTTAGAGCAAAGATGATGTTTTTAAATAAATCCCTGGTAGCTGTGTGTAGCCAGACAAATTGTGGCTTAGTTACAAGTCCCCTTGGGCTCCTCCTTGCTCGTACGCTTAAAGGTGTTTGGCCTGGGCTGTTGTTGGATGAGAGCGTTCAGCTGAGCCTGCAGACCCACCGTGGCCGAGCTTCCTCACGTGCCAAACCCTTCATGAAGCTGAGAGCAGCAAGGTGCAGTGCCACAAGTCTGGGTGCTGGCGGTAGGACATAGCTCCGTTGCTGTGGCTGCTGCAGTTGAACAGTTTGGGAGCCGTGGGCTCGTGGTGGCTTCTCCTGCTGCTGCTGGAAGTGGCGGTGGCACCTCTCCAGTGTCCATCCTTCCACAACTGTAAGGTGTTAGGAGGGAATTAGGGCACTGAACTGTCTCCCAGATGAGATTTAAGGGAGTGTTTCTGTTCACCTAGTCGTCATTCCCCAGGATTCGTCGAGAGGGACAACAGGGTCCTGTTGAGAACTGAGAACTGCCCGAGTTTGCTCGAGGAGAGGCTTTTTGGGGAAAGTGTTGCAAGATCTGTGCAGCTGAACCTAAGCGTCTCTGCCCACCACTCGGTTTGGCTGAAGCTCTCTGAGCTCCTTCCTTTTCCAGAGAATATGCATTTTCTGGGGTTTCCCCCAGCATTCTGCAAAGGCTTTGTATTTTTCTATAAAAGCCTCTTCAGAATTAAATACCTCTGGGCCTCAGTGACTGTGGAGGGAGGAACAGACTCTTTTTTTAATGCTAAAAATATATAAATCCCTCTGCTTTTAGAGGGAAGCGAGGAGACCTGCTTTTGTTGTTGGCAGCAGGTGGGAGGGCACTTGCTGTACTACCCCCACTGCTCCCCAGAAGCACTACTTACTTCTGGAGAGAAACCAAGAGCGAGGCATCCGTGACCTTGCCGTTTGTGAACCCCGTGGCTTAAATGCGTGAAAAGCAGCAAGTCAAAACTGCTGGGTAGCATCACACAGTCCTGTCTCGGGGGCTTTGAGCCGTCTTGAGGCTTGTGGAGATGTTAATAATGGGACGCTGGCATACCGACGAGTGGCAGGGAGCCATATGGAGGGGGAATGCGGTTGTGTGCAGCTCCTTGCCACCCTCCCGTGTTGTGGCACTTCACCTCCGAGCGCAGCATAAGCAGAACTGGTGTCTGGAGGATGTGTTTCTTGTTGGGGAAACCAAGGCCCAGAGGAGAAGTGAGATGTCTGGGAAGAAAAGCTACTGGTAAAGCATCAGATGACTCTGCAGGGTTTCCCTGCTTCTGTTTTCTGTCATCGGACCTCAGGTCGGGCATCAGCCTCAGGAGGTTTGACTGCCTCAGCGGGCCAGCGTCCGTGCTCTTTGGAGTACGGTTACCCCCGACCGAGCTGGGGTTGGGGCAGGCACAGTTCCCTGGTTTTTACCAGCAACCTGCTTGGATTTGGGTGTGCTCAGAGAGTTGATTTTGCATCTTGCAAGAATCACAGGCTGGTTGAGGTTGGAAGGGACCTCTGGGGTCCAGCTGGTCCAACTCCCCTCCCAAGCCTCCATGCAAAGAACAGAAACGTGTGGCTATGGAAAAGCCGGGGATAACCAAAATCTGCTCTGACTCTGTATCCACAGAGGAGGGATGAGGAGGGAAAAAGAGACCACTCTTCCAAACCACAAGGGTACTAACATCAGCTCTGATATTCAGGACATGCCTGTTCATCACACTGGAGTGGAGCTTGTGTTCCCCAGGTGCTGCGGTGAGGTGGATGCGTCCCTGTGCGGGTTGTGCTCCCTCTGGAAGTTGTTGTGGCATCGAAGTTCAGCTGGGATTTGGTATAGTAATGATGCTGCAGGTTGTCGTGGATACCTGCTTGATGGGAACACTGGGCTTGTAACTGTTTGCTTGCCAGTTCTCACCAAAGCACGCGGCAGCTGGAATAGTGTCTTGCTCAAGAAAGTGTGCAGTGCGAAGGAGTTGGCAGCATGGTATGCTGTTTCATCCGCCTGAGGCTTCCAGTCCTGCCCATCCGCTTTCCATGCTGGCTGCTCCAGCAGTCCGCTCACTCACAAAGCCTCTTAGTTGTTTAAATTGAGGCTATTTATAGCTCTGGAGCCGTGAAGAACTTGGAGGATGGTGCAGAGCAGCAGAGACTGGAGTTCTCAATAGGTACCCAGACAAACTCTCCCTTTGCTCTCTGTCTGCCCCTGAACCTTCCCCATCTCCATTTCCCACAAGTGCAGGTAAGAGAGCTATCCTGCCTGCTTACCCTTTCCAAAGAGAGGGCAAAAGCCAGGGCAGAGAGTCAATTGGCGCGTGTGTCCTCATCTTACGCAGCGGGGTTGGCTAAAATCTGAACAGAAATGCCTGAACCCCTTGCCTGGAGTGTTGCTGTCACAGCATGGAGAGCACAGACCTGTCCCTTTGATAGTGCCAACCTTAAGAAGGGAAAGCAGCAGCTTTACCTGGTTTTGGGGCGCTCCTGACCGCGGTAGCTGAGCACTCTTGCTCCAGGGAAGTAGGTTCAGGTCCTTCTCCAAGTGCAGATGTTGGGTAATTTTGCTTTGGTGCTGTCAGGATGCTGCACTGTATGAAGGAGGTTGGCATCCAGCTTTGGCTGTACATAGATCCATGGTCCTGTCCTCTGCATCTCTTTTGGGAAGAGATCCTGGAGATGCGATTTTGCTGTGAAGGAAACCGGCCTCTTGTACTCTGTGCTGTGGCAATGTGTGGTTGGAGGGCCTGGTAGAGCCCTTTGGTACTCTATTTGGAGCAGGGGTGTTTCCAGATGCAGGTATGTTGGGGCCAGGGTGGGAGAGGGATTGGTAGGTGGTGAATTTTTTGAGTTTTTT
Organism: Gymnogyps californianus; assembly: GCF_018139145.2. Taxonomy (NCBI): domain Eukaryota; kingdom Metazoa; phylum Chordata; class Aves; order Accipitriformes; family Cathartidae; genus Gymnogyps; species Gymnogyps californianus. Next base: position 18,309,266 of record NC_059485.1, read on the forward strand.
TATTTCTTAAGAGCAGGGAATAGTAAGAGGAGCCAGAGCAGGGCTTTTTTTCCAGAGCAACCCTTCTGCATTGCTCCCTTGACTTTTTTTGGCTGCAGAAGCAGGAGATTTGCCATGAAACACTAGACCAAGCACTTGCCCCCCTGAGAGGTGTCACGCATGTAGCCTGGAGCTGTGAAACGGTCTCAGTCCTCCAGAAGGAGCTGATGGATGGATGTGATGACAGCAGGAAGCTGAGGAGCCTGGCTGAGCTGCTGCAAGGAAGGAGAAAATGTAGGAAAGTGTGTGTGGGGATGTTATTTCTTCTTCTCCCAGGGTCACGCAAAAGAGCTAGGGTGGAAACCGCAAGCCCGTCCACCTAACATTGTGCAGCATCAGTCCTGGAGGGAGATGGGCCTGCCTTGACCTCAGGCTCCTGCTGTCGTGGGCTTGTGAGAGGTGGGGTGAAGGCAAGGAGAGCCTCCTGCTTTCTGCCCTTGGGGCAGGCAGGGAGCTCCCTTCCCCTCTGAGCTGTTCAGTGCTGCCAAGTGGACAGCCATTTCCTGGGTTCATTCCGGAGCTCATTGCTTTCCTCCAAAATTATCAGGTACTGGTTGCTGCAAAAGGCACATGCTGGATTTCTCCGACCGGTAACTTAATCCAGTTTGACACCGGTGGCTCTGGGCTCCGGTCTCTGACTAACGCGATTCAGAAATGGAGAGGGGAAGACACGCAGAGCTGCAGTCTCCCTTTGCCCGCCTCCCCCCCCCCCCGCTGCAAGTGCCTGGCCTCAAGCTGGCCGTGGCACTGAAAGGCTGCGTTGATCCCATCTCGGCTGGAGGCTGGTGCTCGTGCGTGGAGGAGACGGAGGGGAGCGTGTACTGAACGAACCCTCTGCAGGCCTTTGTTCCCTCGGATGAAACAGCCCTCCCGGTGCGGGGCCACCACGAACAGAAGGGCAGTTGTTCGAGGGACACAGAGAGGAAAGATAAGCTGTGGCTGGATGTTTGCATTTGGCAAACTGGGGCTGCATCTGTCTGTTCCTGCCCAGGGATCCACAACCCACCCAGGTAGCTGTGCCTTATCAGCCGCTCTCCTCAACAAACTGTCCTGGGCTTTTATTTGAATTCGATACCTTCCCGTGCTTCTCACCCTGCCGCGCTTGCCAGCCTTCTCACTCTGCCTGGTGCTGGCAGGGCACCAGTATTGCAGTTGGCAGCCCGTGCCAGCCGGTGCATCTCACAGCATCCGTGCCCACAAGCATCACTGAATCCCTGCGAGGGGTAGGTGCTGAAGGTCACCGTGAGGAGGTGTGAAGAACTGATCTGAGGAGAAAGAAGCTGCTCCTGTGTTACAGATGGCATTTATGAGGCTGCAGCAGGACATTCAAACCAGAAGGAAACTTGAAGTGAAGTGTGAACGCAGCCCGCAGCCCTTCTGGATGGCGGTGGGACAGTCAGCAGGAGAGTCAGGGCAGTGCATGGGGTGAGGATGAGAGTTTGGGCTGCAGGTGCTTAAAGGCTGCCAAGTCGGCAGCTTGCTGGGAGCTGGAGGGGCCTCGCCTGCCCTTGCCCAGAGCAGTACAGAGCTCAGCTTTGTCTCCAGACGCATGGGTTCAAGCCCTGCTGCTCCCAGCGCTCGGAGTGGTATTGCGTGCTGGGGCTTGTAGTTACACAGAGCTGGGCTCCTGCATTGGGAGCGTGGCAGATTCACTAGAGCACAGAGGACATGTTGGGAGGCTGGCTCTTGCCACCTTTTGGCGGGGAGAGGACAGGGTGTCCATACCCCCTGGCCTTCAGTAGCATTCCCCGACTGTGAAGCGGGGAGAAGGTGGACAAAAGCAGGACCTTGTGTCTTCCTGAAAATCTGATTTTAACCTGCATACCTTGGAAAAGTGAAACTATAGCTAGGTAGATGGATAGACGTGTGTGTATGTGTATGTATGTTTATGTATTTTTCCCCCTGATTCCTTGGGACACCAAGGAGGAGACACGTTTTATTCAGAGCCCCAGTGTTGGCTGGCACGTGCCTCATGCAGCACTGGGACTTCCCATCAGACCTGGGCTACCAACTGGTAGCAAACGGGTCCTCTTTAGCCTTCCCTGCTGAGGAGCTGAGGCTTCTCCTGCAGCCTCACCCCACAGCTGTTGTGTCTATCGGCAGGGAGGGACAAATGTGGAAACACTTGGTGCTTCTGAAATATGGAAAAGATTTATTTTTTTTTTTTCAGGAGCTGCAGGGTTGCAGCCCGTGGCACAGAACGAACTGATCACTGACACTGCTGCTGTCTTGCCCAGCAGCCTCCATGGCACATGCAGTGACATGCATTGGGCACATCATCGCTTTACACACGCCCTAGAGAACCTCTTAGCAAAGCTTGGCACAATAGCCTGTTTTCCTTGGGTTATGTTTTCCTACAGCAAATGTTTAGATGCTTTGTGTCTTCTGGGCATGCTGGTGTGGGCACTGCAGCCCCTGCCTCGCTCAGTGCCTGTGTGAGTGGCTGTCGGAGGGACTGCTGTCAGTGGTGACGCGGCAGGGAGGGCACAGCAGCTGACAAGACCCATCTGTCTTGTGCAGCGTTTAAGTGTGCTGCAGGCAGGGCACGCGTGCTCTTTCTCTCCTCTGTCCCATGTCTGTAGGTTGACAGTGATGTCCTTCAGGTTGTCCTTGAGGAACATGTGTGCTGAGGTTACCCAGGAGCTGTTTGTGAGAGTGTGTGTGACTTGAAGAGGTTCAGGAGCTTTAAACGAGAGCGGGAGCTGCCCTTCTTGGTAGGAAGCGCTGTGCCCTGCTGCAGGGAAGGGATGCTGAGCTGTTAGAGGAGCCCCAGCATGGCCTCTGCTGGATTGCTGCGATGGCAGGATGCTCTCTGTGGCACATGGACACGTGAGGGTTAATAGCACGTGCTCAAGCCAGGAGCATCCTCTAGATTCCAGCTGTCAAAGCACTAACTTAAGTATGTGTCATCTTTACGAGACACTAAACAGTACTACGGTCTGAATTACTGAGTCCAGAGGCCTCCAGGGTACAGTATAACTTGCAGGGGCTTTCCTGGTAATTACTGCCTGCCTGCCTGCCTGCTCGAGGAGGCGGCCAGATGTGTTGCTGGCTCTGTTAAGGTGGCAGTAGCTCTGGAGCATGGGGCCTGAACAGAAGGAGCAGGTTGGGGTGCTGGGTGGTCGTGTGGCTCAGCCTGCCCCAGCACAGCATTGTTTTGCTCTGCTGCTGGTCCTTCCAGCTCCACATAACCCACCCAATCCTCCTCGCTGTCTCCGAGAAGCCAGAGAAACCAAACAGCCACCGTTTTCAAAGTGCACAGTGATGCCAAACTGAATCTGAGGTCAAGTGTGGGTTCCTGCGTTGAACCTTTGTTTGATGGGGTGGTGGGAGGGTGGTGGGCTTCTGATGTGGTGCAATGCTCTTGTGTCCTCCTGGAGCTCCTTGGTTTGCCAATGGTATCCTGGTGGGTGATCTCCTGTGACGTGGCAACTGCCCTGGGTGGCCTCGAGGCACTGTTGACTGCCACGTTTCACTTGGTGCCAGTGGGGCAGGAAGGTGCAGGGCAGAGTTTTAGGCTGATGGGGATGACAGCATGCTGAAGGAGCCCATCTCGCTGTCTGCACTCGGTGCTGTGCCACAGAGGGCACGGGTCTGGGTCTGCTCTGCACATCCAGGGGGATTTTATATGTGCACACTGGGACTGAAGATTGGCCCAGGACTGTCCTAGAAGCCATCAGTGCAAGGAAATGCAAGTGACAAGTAGGCTGTGCAAGAGGAAGCATTCACAGCCAAACCACAGTAAGATCAGCATGTTTTATCCCACTGAGCTTCTTGGAAACTGTTGATAATTGTCCCCTCTAAAGTTCAGGCACACGAGAAAGAGAAATAAGTGACCTTTATAGGTCAGCTGCACATGCACAAACAGATCTATTGCTGTTGGTGGAACTCAGCCTGTGCACAGGGTCCCATCTTCTCCCATCTCCCCTGCAAGAAGGAACTGGACTCAGTTGCTGGCTGGAGCACCATGGTACTTCAGTAGCAGGGCTTGAGCGCTCACCGATGCCTGTGTGGTCAGTGTTGGATTGATATTTTGGCCTCTCATTAAATTGCCCTGTGGTGGTTTCCGTAATGAGGTGTGAGTCCTTGAGGCTGGCCTGGCTCTTTCCGTAAAGAGCAGGGATGCTGAGGTGGTGAAAGGCCCAAGTCTCCTTGGATGTAATGCTGAATTTCCTCCATGGTTTCAGCAGTACGGGAGAGAACAGCTGGCTCAGGGTGGGCTGAGTTTCCCTCATGTCAAGAGGAAGGTGTTCTGTTAAAGTTCACTAAAGAGGTTTTGCTTTTGATTTTTTTGAAGGTCATGTGTCAGCATCCAGTCGTGCAGAGCAGAGCCAGGATTCCTTCAGAGCTGCAAGGCGCTCTGACCTTTCCTTGGCTTCTCCTCAGAGGAGGGGTCAGTGGGGGTCTCGGTGGGGGAATCCCGTGGCTCTTTGCACATGCAGGGATATTGATCCATGACTTCAGCCTTTTTCCTGCAGATCTAGTGTGCAGAGCTGGCAAGCTCCTGGAGGTACAGGGCGGGTAATTTAGCTCACCTCTGACCTTGGCAGGTAGGAATGGTGTTTAACCAGTGTTGGAACGAGAAGGTAGAAGGCAGATGGTGACATTTGGAATGGGGGATGTCCCTTCTCCTGTCCTCTGGAGACTCGGTGGCTGCAGTGTGGACGTCCTGCAAGCAGCCACCAGCCTGCCGATGCCCTGGACCTTTTGTGCCATTCTCTGCCTGCTCTATTTATTGAGCCTGATGCTTCAGCTGCTGTGGAGATGGACGGATTTCTATTAACCTTACCCTGCGTGTGCCCCCATGTGAAATGAGCCCAGGTATTAGCATTGCGAGAACTGAAGGCTGGAGCACAGCAGCTGGAAATGCAGGGTGATTTATTCAATGGAGATATGAGAGATGGGAGCAGACAGCTTTGAAGCTGTGTTGTTGCTCCTGATCCATTTCCCCTCCCTCCGCTCTCTTTTGTTCTCTCTTTCTCTTCCCCCACCACTCTTCCAATTTTATTTTAACAGCACTACAAATTGCAGCATAAATCTTAGCTGAGCAGCAATTCGGGTTGGCGGCCACCAGTAAATCTCCTCTTCCAGCCTCCCCACATGAGAAGGAAGTTGCACTGGGAGTAAGGGGCTATGGGTGAGTCCTGAGTGTGCCTGGTTTACCGTCCCATCAGGTTTTCCTGGCTCTTTCCAGGTACGGGCCTGTAGTATGCTTAGCCTTAGTCCCACATCTGTCTAGTCCTGGGAAACAGGAAAATTCTTCTCCCACCCCAGCCTCCAGTGCTAACACCTGGTACGTTGGAAAGTGGTGTGAAACAGCCTCAAACATGGGGTAGGAGGGGTGCTAGCATAAGTTGCAAATGCTGTTCGTGTGTGTGACACCTAAAGTTTTTCCCTGTTCTTAAAGATAGTAGAAGGTGGTCTTCATCTGGGCAAATGGACCTGTACTTCCAAACTGCCCTGCACAGGCAGGTGCTTTTGTTTGCTGATGCAGAATGCATGTATCCTCTGCAGGCTGTGCCGGGAAGAATGGCAGGAAAGAGCCCTGTGCGGTGCGTGAAGGGCAAAACCTTTGCCATTTAGTTCGTGCAAGGGATCTGTCTACACAGTCCCACAGCAGGAGCTGTTTGTCCTGGCAAACATGTTTCCCAGCTGCCTGTACTGTCTCCTTGGATGCGTGCTCTATCACGAATGAATGATTTAGATCACTTAAAGAATCACCGTCAAAGGTATTAGTAAAAGGTGATTTTAATGTGAATTTGTAAAAGTGCAACTTAAAGTTTGATGGCAAAGTTCGCTCTGTTACTTACTACAAGGAAGAAACATACAAAGTAAAATCGAGTTAGAACCAAGTTAGAATGATTCGCACAGAGACCGGAGACGCAAAAGGGTAAGGGAGACCCTCCCGTTGAGTCACGAGGTCTAGAGTGGACCCCCTTGCTTTCTAAACTCCTGATGGAGCTTAGGTATGGCTAGATCCAACCTTAGTCCCAGACTTGGTGAACGGTTTATGTCTAATGGAGTTAATACAAGGGTAAGGAAAACCTCCCCTTGAGTCACGAGGTTCAGAATGGACCCCCCCTTGCTTTCTAAACTCCTCCTCAGAGAGGAGTCTAGGTGTGGCTGGATCCAGACTTAGTCCCAGACTTGGTCAACAGTTTATGCCTAATGGAAGGGATACAAAGGGTAAGGAAAATCTCCCATTGAATTACTATGTCAATTTGTCAGGGAATGAGTGATGATGGATCCTACATGACTTTGAGGTAGCAGCAATTTAAGATTTATTAACACTGTTACAGTAAATCACAAGATTAGGTTATATGGTTTTTAACAATACTTAATCATCAGCCAATTATCAGAGTGATTTAATAAAATTTGCTATAATCAACACTACAAAGTTTCCTAAATCGAATCGCACACACACAAACACACATACACAGATACAGAGGTTAACCTATGATCAAGATTTTTCTCTCTCTGCCAATTGTAGTGAATTATTGGTACCGAATGATCTTTGAAACTTCGAAATGTAATTGTAGTGAATTACCCACTATTCTCTTTGTCAGCATTTGTCAGCAGACGATCTTTGACCCCTTCTTCTTTGTCGGAATCTGTCAGCGGACAATCTTTGAAATCCCCGCGAAATCTACCCCGAGAGGCGTCCCAGCTCAGGGGGAGATACTGGGTCACAGCCTGCTGCGATGCCAGAGACCTCAAAGGGTCTCACTTAGGGTCACTATTTATAGAATCGCGAGATGATTGACTTTGGTCAGTGTATTTCCATTCTGACCACAGTTCTTGTCAGGTAATTCTTGCACCTTCCAGGGCAGGCCATGATCCAGGCAGCAGGAGGTTCAGATACAGTTCCAGGCAACAGGAGTTTCAGGTACGGTTAGGGAGTGCCTAATCATCCTAACTCACTGTACCGTAAGCAGGACAAGAAGGTACCAGATTGTCCCAACTCACTGCACTTGTAGCCAGAACAAAAACACAATATTGGCTGGTCCTGACATCGCAGTGTGGCCCAGGGGGTCTGCACCACCACATGCTCTGCCTGTGTTTGTAGCCCCCTCCCCACCATGCTTGAGCTTGACCACCCTGCATTGAGGCCGGGTATTACGAGAGCAGAATAAATGTACAGACCTTGCCTTCATCTTAGCCTCTTGGCTGTCTGTGAAGCTTCAAAGGCATTTTCCATGTTGGGTTTTTAAAACACTGGGCAAGTGTTGAAAGATTCAAGGACAGGTCTGTCTGATGTCAACAAGACTTGCTTTTTTTTGTGTGATGTACCGGTGAGAAAACCAAGGTGCAAAGGGGCGAGGCAACTGCTGCAGAAGCGTGTTAGAAAACAGTGAGATTCTGGGGGTTGGAGTAGCTGGGATTTTTGCAGAGGAGAAGCACAGGGTCAGTGCTCCCTGTGGTGTCTAGGGACTGCAGGGCTCTGACTCCAGATGGCCACCTCGCCCTTGCCCTGCTCTGTTCTCCAGGGAGCGCAGGCTCTTTTGAGGTAGACCACAGACCCTCACTTAAAAAGAAATTCCTTAATTGGCTTAAAGACAGAGAAACGAAAACAAGTAGAGATTCCTCTTCATCCAGCTTGCTTTCCTCTGCAGGGGTTGCTTTTGAAGTGAGAGTTCAAACGTACCTCAGGTGTGGATAGCTAAATGGGGGGAATCAAGTGTCCTTTGGTCCCAAGAGTCCACCCTCCTTGCTGAAGCTGTCCCAGCTCCTCAGATGAGAGAGCAGCTTAACGAGTTCAGCTTCTTGCTCCTTTCCGTGCCTCCTCCCCTCCCTGCTGAGAGCAGGTAAGTCTTTACTGTAAAACGTAACTGTAGAAATCAGCCCCATCAGTGCTTTCTTTCCTTCCCACTTTGTCAGGTTCATAGCGCTGAAGGGCTCCTTATCTTTCTGTGCCTCCATGCTTAGATCCTCCTTCAAAGAGCAGCCTGTGCTCTGCTTCTCCAGGGCCTGTTTCAAATGGGACCTGGAGAGAGGTGATCAAGACTTATTTGAAGGATCGCCATGCCCAGGTCTCTGAGCTCCTCCAGTGGCACCACGGCTGCTTCTTCTGCAGCTGGGGTGAAGGACATGTCAGTAGGTTTCTGGGACAGCTTTCCCTGTTGGGATCCTCTCCTTCCCAAAGGGAAGCTGGGCTGCTGTGTTGCAGGATATCTTTTTTTCAGCTGGGCTAACCCAACTCATGCACAGAGCCTGCTGTGACATGTTAGTGAAACTGGGGTAACGGAGAACCTCTCTATAAGCCCTGTTGCACCTACCCCTGAAGGGCTTCCTAGGTAGCAGGGGGCATGGAGCTCCCTGCCTGCCTGCCTGCCTGCCTGCCTGCCTCTGTGCTTGCGTGCAGGCAGTGCCTGGCATGCTGAGTCTGTCCTTAGCCAGGGCTCCCCTGGTTGTAGAGGGAGCAGCCATAGCTTGATTCAGCATGAATGCTCTGCTTCCAAGGGTCGTGTGTAGCTCCTTCAGCTCCTGGTTAGGTCCTGTTTAACCTGATCTCTGGCTCTGGCCATGTCCTGGAGATTGGACCTTCCTCCTGTTCAGGGAGTGGCAGCTGTTCTAGAAAGGGAACGGGAATCCTGATGATCTCCCAGCCGGGTGTAAATCTCCTCGCTAGCACTGAAGGAACTAGAGTGATGTAGGTGAGGAGCTAGAAACTCATTCACAGCCCTTGGTCTGATGTTTGCAGACAGAGGTGGTTCTCTGCTCCTCTGTGGCGAGGCACTGGTGTCTAGTGTCTGGGTGCTCAGAAGTCCTGGTAGCTCTCTCCATCCCAGGCTCAGATGCATGTTTTGTTCTCTTAAGATTCCCCCCACATACATACACAAACCCTTTAATAGCTGTAATAAACCATATGCCCCTGTTATTTAAATAGAATAAATAAAGTTGGAAAAGCCTCCCAGGAGCATCTGGAACTTCACCACCTGTGGAAAATCAGCAGTTAAAGGAGCTGTATATGTAGTGGAGAGCGGGGAGAAGAGCCCATAAAGCCGGTGTCAGCGGAAGAAGAGGAGTGTCTGAAAGTCTTTCGTCTTCCTGTTGGCAGCGCTCGGATGCGACTCCAGCTGCTTTCTATTCTGGGATGCAGGCAAGTGTGTGCTCCCACACTTGGTTATTACTGCTTGCAAAGAGCAGGTCTGGATTGACCCAAAGGTTTGGAAATCATTATGCTAGGAGTAGGAATAATTCAGAGGATGGTGAAGGAGCATTGCCAAGACTTGAGAAATTAATGTTTGGTTTCTGGACTCGTTGTCGATTTAGTGGTTGGGCAGGACGCATGGTCTGTCAGTGCCTCGGTTGCTGTCTCAATAACAGGCCCCATAGAAGGAGAATCCAAGGCTGTCCAAAGCACCACTGCCTACTGCAGGCGCAGGGCTGCACAGATACATACGTAGAAGTGTGTACACACGTGAAGTCTTAGTTTTTTCAGGTGCTGGCTGTGTTTCTTAGGCTGCAGTGGGAAAGTCATTCCCAGTTCTGTCCTGAACCTCTCCAGTTGCTTTGTGGAAAGAGGGAATCTGGCAGCCAGGCAGGTGTTGCAAGCTAAGGAGGACACAGCCGTTATCTGTGCATTCGCTGGAGACCAAATGGACACTGGAATTATGTTGCTTCAAGAGGCTCTGTGCTGCTGCCTGTTCTCTCTTGGCTAATCCAGACACCTAGCATCCCAGATCCTTCTTGTTACAGGTCCCCTACGAGTTAAGAGCTTTTGTTTCCTGACCTCCTCGACTGTGAACCCTCCACGGCCAACTTGAATGTCACTTACAAGCTCAAGATGCAAATATGAACACCCCACCTGTGCCACGTTGCTGGATGCTCCTTATCACTGTGTCTCATCCCAGAGGCACTTGTGCCCAAACGCTCAACCCCTTTCGAGGCTGAAGGGTTGAGACACGAACCCTCTAGAGAGGGGTATGCTGAGAGGTGCCGCGGCGTGTGTCCGAGTGCCGTGTTGAGCCCCTGCTGCTCGCTGGCAGCCCCCGGTGCAGAGGACAAGCAGTGATGGCTGGCTAGCACGCACGGTGCTTGCCTGCCACCAGCATCCCAGGTGGATATGCAAGTATCTTTTGCAGCCTGGTTCTTCTGAGTTGCTGATCGTCTCCCTCTGTGAGTGATGCATATATCACTTGACTGCCGGTACCCTCCCCTCTCTGCTCCGGCACGTAAGCCTCTGTGTGGTACACCAGCTTTGACAGAAAGGGCCAACCCCACTGCAGGCTTTCACCGTTTGTCAGAATAGATTGCTTCTTCCTCCTATTGCGTGGAAGAGATGCTGGTTCACTTGCCCTGAGTCGGAACAGTACCTTGAGGCAGCTTCTCCCCCCCTTGTTCTTCCTCCCCCTGAGCCTGCGAGGAGAGCAGAGCCTGCTGGCTGCAGCATGGCAACAGGCTCCCAAAACCACAGCTGATGCAGCAACAAATTTTGTGCAGTCTTGCATTCATCTGCTTGACCTGACGTAACCTGGGAAGGGGAACAGAGCTGGAGAAGGTGCGGATGATCCAGGAGCAGGAAAGGCTGGAGCCATCTGTGAGGTTGGTGGGGTTTACTGCTGTTCAAAGCCTCTATTCTCCATGCCGGCCCAGGCAGCCAAGCTGATCAAGCAAGGCCTTGGCCCTCTTCAACCCAGGTCAGTAAAGCGTGGAGGGACGTGGCTCCAGTGCAGCAGGCTGCACCAAGCCTTCATGCATGTTTTTTCCAGCACCTGGCAGTGAATGTGAGTGCACTTGAAAGTTGCGCATGGAGCCAAGGACTCGGTGGAAAGAGTGAGTGTGTGCATGTGTGTGCAAACTCCAGTACTCGGTTCATCTGGGACATTGCCCTGGGCTTCTGCTCTGTGCATTGAGATCCTCCTCTGGGATCGGTGTCCTTTGCAGGGGTTGCAGATGTGATTCCTGAAGCAGAAGAGAGGACATTCAGGTTTGCCCTCTGCCTTCTGATCTCGCGTCACCAAAGGAGCTGCTCAAGCATGTTGAGAGAGAGCAGGGCTTGCTACTTGGTGGCATTGGCTCTGGGAGGAACCTCCATCCTTGCCTTTCCCCTCACTGCCAGATGACATTTGTAGCGTAGCTGCAGTGGCTTGATTACCGTGCCCTGCTCTGACCATAGCTGAAATCCAGGGATGTTGGGAGTTGCCAGAGCTCCTCTCTCTTCCTCTGTCCCTTGGCAATCTTTCTTTCTTTCTGCAGATCAGTGCAAAGCTTGTTGGCTGGGTTATTAAGCATGAGCTGCTTTCCTGAGGCACAGGACTGGCTTAGCTTTTCATTAAGGCCTGTTAATCATCCTGAAGAGAGCCTGACAGCCGCTGGCGATGGACCACAGTGCCCTGCTGCCTTCCATCTCGCCGGGAGGCGTGAGGTCCTGCTCACCATGCCTGGAGCGTGGCTGGCAGCTGCGGGAAGGGTGCTGCGTGGTCTGGCGTGGGACAGTGCCGCTTGGCAGCGTGAGCTTGGGCCCCGAGAAGTTTCCTCATTCGCAGGAAGAGCGCCCGGCAGCAGCTCTGCCAGGAGCCGAGGTGATGGCCAAGTTAAAGCCCCAGGAGAGGAGGAGGAGGAGGAGGAGGCTGGGGGCTCTGCTTCCCCCCTCTGCCACGCTACAGCCCTGCTCTCCTTAGTCTCAGACCTCACGGAAACACGAGTCATTCTCTCTCCCTCCATCCCACATGGTACCGAGCTCTTGATTACTGTTGTTTTTTTCTTAATTGCACCTTGGAGCTATGCCTTGATTTATTTTTTCAGGGAGAATTTAGGGAAAAAGATGGTTGTTTCTCAAGCAAATAGCGGCCTGCCCCATGCAGCTGATTATGGGCAGGGCTGGGAACTGGTGAGACAAAAGGAGCGAGGGGCTCAGCAGGGTCCTCTCACCTCCTTCCCTGTGGTTGTGCCTGCGTTGCGATAGCTCCCACCGCCCCACAACCCCCGCAGGGCCGTGCGAGGGGGCACGCGTGCCCTCTCCAACAGCAGTATTTTGCCTTTCAGGCCTCAAAGGCAGCAAATAGCTTTGAATTTCCTTTTCATCCTAGGAAGAAGGGATTTAATTTACTCTCTGAATGTACAGGGCGGTGTTTTGGAGCTGAGCTGGTGGTGCTGGCTGTGAGAGTGAGGTGGAGGTGTGGAGTTGCTCACAGATCATCAGTGGCAGCTCCTCAATCCTGTTCCGTGCCATGCTCTCCAGACATGAGACGTCCTAAGAGATGTCCTCTAGTCCATTCCCTCCCGCATTTCACCTGAAATCCTTCCACTTTGAGCTCTTCTGGCCATCCTCCCGCTTTTCCCGACCCAAGCGTCATAGATAATCATTGATACGCAGCTGTCCCCATCCTGTTGTCTCTGGGCAGGCACCACGCGGGTGGGCAGGCATTCCCGTGGCCTATCTACGGGTGTGGATAGCAGATGTCCCCCCCGGGCTTGGTGAGAAGGGTTGATGGCAGGGCCTGGGGCAGAGCCAGCCCAGCAATTCTGCAGTGAAGGTGGTTAAGAGGCAATAACAGAGGAAGGAGCTCAGAGGAAGACCCCTCGACCATTGGATCTGAGGGAGTGGCACACATCCTTGATGGAGCAAAACAGGACATCTCTCCTGGGTATGTCAGCCTCGTTTAGGTCTCAGCAATGCATTGAAGACAGCCAAGTCTTGCCCTTCTTCCTCTCTGGGCAAAAGAGATGATGAAGGGGATGTTCTGTGGTCTCCCTGGATGCTGTTTATTGGCCACTGTTAGTGCTCTGAGAGAGGCATTAACCTTGTGCTGCTCTTCCCTGGGATCTTCTCCTGGTTCATTGCTGTTACCAACTTTGTGCCCTTCAATTTCTGTTGGCTTTTTAAATTAAAAGCTGCCATGATTTGAAATGAATTGGTGTAATAGTAGTAGTGAAGGACATCATCTTCCCAGCTGTTCCTCCCCAGCATCTTGCTAGTCCTCCTAGATCTGGCGTGTTGGTCGTAAATCCTCTCCCTGTTGTTCTTGATATCCTCTGATTTCTATACATCTTGTGCTAGCCTAACTTCAGTGGAGGCTTGGAGGTCTGTGCTCCTGATGGGAGTGGCACCTGTATGATGTGTCCGCTTACATGTTCAGCGTTAAACTGCTCACCAGTTTGTCCAGATCAGCAGGGAGCCCTGGTGACTGCAAGAGGAGAGGCTGCCTCTAGGGTGTGATTTGGCTTCATATCGCTCTGGGTGTGTTTGTCCTCGGGTTCCTGCAGGCACAGGAGACCATTAGGTGCTCCTGGTATCTCCCACCCTCTTCCTGGCACACCTTCAGGTTTCAAGGACATTGCTCCATGGAGGGGTTGTGCTACAACTCATCCCGGGGGATTTGGTGTCTCACTGGTCCCTGCTGGGTGTGTGATCGGATTGATGGTATTCCGTCAGTCCCTGATGTGCTGATGGTGCCAGGGCCGTGTTTGCTCTGTAATAATCTCTTCTCCTGCCATGTTCAAAAGGCCAGAGTTTTTTGGGCTGAGAGTCAAGGCTGAACACTGCAGCCCAGTCAGCAGGCATCACTCCTCTTCTGCCGCATCTGAACCTGTTTGGCCTTTGACCGTAGCCTGCCTTGCTGCCTGGCAGCTGAACCGCTCTCCCCTGACCCTGATTCACCTTTTTTCAGTTCATCTGTATTACCGACCAGGGAAGGTGTCTACCAGGATTGACCCTTCATAGGCTCTTGAGAGGTTTTCCGAGCTGCCTCAAGGCAGGGGAGGATTTATGGGCCAGTCAGGGAATGATTAAATAAGTTTTTGGAGCCCCTGCCCTTCCTTCAAAGCCTTCCTTCCTAACCAAGGGGATCTTTTCAGAGTTTGAAATTTTTCGTTCTTTTCCGCAGAAGCGTTCAGACTTCTCCACGTGTGAATAATTGCAAACTCCCTCCTGCTGGGGCTGTTGAAGTGAAACCGCAATGCACATTTGTACTAAACCTCTTCTCAACATCAGCGAGCAAGTGGGGCTCCCAGGCACCCACCGGCGTGTGTACTCAGCGAGTGCCTCGCACAGCGAGGAGCACCCCTGGCGCCGGCGTTTGAGTCTTGTGCCTGACTGCCGGGGTGTGGGATCAGCCCTCTTCCTCGGCGGCTGATGTTGAGTTTTTGTCCTCTCATCTCGGCATGGAGAGTCAAAGGTCCAGGAGGTTGGTTTGGTGTTCGTGGGCTTTGCCACCCGCTGGATGCTGGCTGGAGATCGCTGTGGGACTTGGGTCGGCAGCAGGTTGTTCTCATTAAAACCTCTCAAGAAAATATAATTCTCAACTTCCCTTTTGCTGCTTCCAGAAAAACTTTCCCCTGGCATTGCTTAAAAGATGAGTCTGAAGGGCCAAAAGCTGAGTTACGGCAGCTCTCATAATCCTTGTGTTTCCACATAATGTTGGCAAGACCCTTACCCTGTTTGGGTTGTGGATCACGTTGTCTTTCAGTTTTTCAGCGTGGAGGCCTTGGTTTGATGGCTGGGTGTGAAAGTCTGGGGTTTTTTGAGCCTTTCTATACAAGCCACCTTGTAAACAGGTAATCGTTTTATTCAGTAGCAGATCTGTAAGATGTATCATCCTGGTCCATGGGCTTGATTTCAATGGAGTCTGAATCTTCCTCCATTTTAGGTGCTCGTGAGTTTTGCTGGACAACTTTATTTTACATGGGAAACTTTCTGGGATATTGCTGAGACCAAAGATGGAGTGTAATTATAAAAAACATACAAGGTAGCTGAACCAATTTTTACCAGGCTTCCTAAAGAACAAAACTACTGTTCTCTAAGTGCTTTCTTGCTCCAAGTGTGCAAGAAGCTGAAGCTACAAGTATCCAATTTAACTTGGGTCCGTCAGGCTTCTAGGGTTCAGGCCTTTCTGAGCTGTTGGTTTTTTAACAAAAAAAAATTAAATTCTTGAATTCTTGTGTTACATTTGCTGAAGGACTGTGGGCCTTTTTCCCCTGATAGAGCAGCTTTTGTGGGAGCTGCAGGCATGCTGAGGTGCTCCCAAATGTTTTAGCGGAACCAGGGTATCTGCAGAGATCCTTTGTGCTTTCTACACCCAAATTACACCAATTTCATGCAACTGTGACAAAAACCTCTAAAACTGGTGTACCTCCTTTGTGTATTTGCTCTTAAGTGGATTCAAATATCCACTGTATGTGGATTTTAGTCAAAGTCAGTGTGGTGTAGTCAAAGTAAGGCAAGATATGGATTGAGGCCATTTGATTCATCACCACCGTGAGCCAAATCAATGTATTAAGACATTATTGAGCCTCTTTAAGCATATACATGGTATGGTGCTGGCCTGAGTTAATGACACAAATTTTCCTCACCTAGTATAATACTTGGGTGCAATTGGAGCTTGATATTGTTTGCTCTTAATTTCCCCAGATACCCAAAAGACCAGGGAAATTAGGTACAGAAAAGGTAAATAAAGTAGTTGAGTACAGGAATGATGGCAGCAGTAGCGCTGTGCTAAATTGGTTTCTCTGAAGTGAACTGTGATTGCAACTGCAGAAATTTCCCATGCTTGCATGCAGGGAGGCAAGATGAGGTTATTAATTATAACATCAGGCTGGAATTGATCTTAATGAGAAATAGTGTAGCCTGAGAGGAGCTGAGGCTGTGCTGGTGGCTGTCCCCAGGGCTGGGGCTCCAGAGAGACCTTCCCGGGCTGTTCTCCTGCCAGCCTTGCTGCAGCAAAGCCTGTCCGTGATGATCCCGTGCGACTGAGTGCCAGTGTAGCACATTCCCCATGCCTCCATCCTGAGTTTTGAAGAGGTCACATTGCCGTTGGCCATCTCCTCTGGGCCCTGCATCCCAATAACCTTAGATAGGTGCAGGAGGTGCTTCTTTAGGGTGAGACTCATCGAAAGCTTGTGAATCCAGAGCTTGCAAAACCTCATGACATTTGAGCAAAGCTGGAACTTGGACTTTGCTGGCATCCTTGAAATACTCAGTCTGCCTCTTCCTTTCATATCCCCAGGGATTCTTCTTGTTGCCCTGGCAGAGATTTGGGTAACCTGTTCATTAGCAAAGGAGCCTTTGAGAACGGTCTTGTCTCAGCATGCCTATACTGCACAGCGCTCTGCCAGCCAAACTGGTTTTCTTCTGAAAACTAGTATCTTACAACACCGAAGCAATTACAGTATATTAAAGGCTAATGATGCACGTCCTGTTTTTCTCACAAGGCAAGCCTTCCAGATTCGGATTCTGCTTTGACGATTTTGCATGAAGAACGATAAAAGTCTCTTGTCTCCGGTCCATCAGTTTAGGATAACGCTGCCTGTATATCCTTAGCCTTGGAGGAAAGCTAGTGTGAGGCCTGCTCCTTCCAGACGTGTGTGTCACTTTGCATTCTTGCAGCGGCATTGGGTCTGCAACTCCAGTGACCACGTGTTCAGATGGGCAGATCCCTTCAAAGACCCTGCTCCTTCCCTCCTTTTCTTGGGCCAAACCCAGCCAGGGATTTCAGCTGTGAAGAGGACTCTCCGAGTGATGATGGTCTCCTCAACTTCCTTCCCTCATCAAAGCCAGACTTTGGTGCATGTTACAGGAGCTTTCAGGGTGCTCCTGTCCCAGCTGTGCCTCTGCCCTCCTCCTGTTTCCCACCCCACTCATGACAAGTTCCTTGGAGCCTCTTCATGGCCCGTGAAGGGTAGAAGAGCATGTTCTCTGTCCCACCTGCATCCTTTGCAAGCAGTTGTACTTACGGAGCATTGCCTTGGAAGTCCTTTCTTCCCTGTCCTACAGCAAAACGTCCCCTCTCACCCTTAACATCTGTCTTTCTTAAGACAGGCAAGTGCTGTTTTCAGGGAGGCAACGACAAAGTAAATTGCAGGGAAAGCTGCAGTTTGAGAGCGTTTTCTGTGGTTTTGTTGGCTGCCAGAAAAATACACTGCTGAATGAACTCCGTACATCTGGGGCCAGTGTTTTTTCTCTCAGACTTCTCATTAGCAGAGTTCAGTTTTCCCCTGGGAACTTCTCATTAAAACTCGCAACCTCTTCTCTCCCTGGCCAGTGGAGCACATCTGAGCTGGCGGAGCACTTTGTGAGCTGTGTCCAGTGTGGGAAAGTAGAAGCTAAATAGAAACTGTGCAAGAACCCTCCTGAGGTTTGGTGCAATGGGACCAAGAAATTCCCAGGAACTGGAGTGCGTCATCAGCTTGGAAAACTCTTAGTGTCTGTTTGAGCCTCTTGGCACCTTCTGGGGTGGGTACGTGGTGTTACTGGGTCTTTAATGGCCCCATTCACCCTCAAGTGCTCAGCCTTGCAGGGTCTTCTGCTGCAGAATTAGATTTATTTTTTTCCCTCCCTTCTGCTTTGATGAGCAATTCTCCTCTGCCACCATTGCTTTATTAAACAGAACAAATCCAGTTGTGCTGCTTCAGTTCATTGCAATTTATTACCTGTGGAAAATGCTATTTTCTGCATAAATGTAATTGTCCTGCCCCAGTGAATGGTCAGGAGCACTGATACTGCGCTGGGGCTGGCAGGAGGTAACCTCCAGAAAGAAGGGGTGTCCTGGCCAGAGGAGAATTTGGCATGGCAGTGGAATGGGCTGGTCCCTCAGCTGTTTTTCCTTTCCCTTTCCCTATCTAAGCTGTGTTTCTGGGAACTAGTTGACAGTTTGTCCTGGATTGACTCTGAAGAGTGAGAGCAGATATAAATATATGATAAAGCTCTGGAGCACTCAAAAATTAATATTTCAGGATCAAGAAGTCTTTATTTCATCAACTGCTTCAACAAAAGGAGGAGTTTGTGTAGTTGTAGCCATTGCGGTTCCCTTCCACCAGACTGAATGAACAAAGAGAACACTGCGGCCAGGAGCTCAGACCGAGGCCCCAGCTCCAGTCCCGGCTGAAGGAGCCACCTGGTATGAGACGGAGGTTGCATGAAGAAGGTGGTGTCCTTTTTGGAGTTGTTTTTTCTTTCCTCCTCTGACCGCGGTGCGATGATTATGATCCCAGTGCTGCTTCATACAGGGGGCTGCAGGTCCTGGATGCTACAGACCAGGTCTGCTGGGAGGCCGACCCCTGTCCTGGGCTGGACAGCCGCTTGCAGTGGTGGTGCCTGGAACAACATGAGGTGTCAGACATGGTGATAAAGCCAAGCTATTCTAGCAAGAATTTCTGAAAAAATCAGTTTGTCCCTTTGTAGTCACCAGAAGGCTGAACTGCTGGGGCTTTTGAAGTTGGCAGGTTCCTGCTAGGGTGAAGCTGTGTTTTGTAGCAGCTTTTTAACCATGGCTCCCTTAGCACTTTCTCAGCTCCCCTGGGGAGGATGCAAGCCACCAGCCCCGTTCTGCAGGGTTGCTCAGACCCATACAGTACCAAACACTTCCCCGGTGCTGTGCAAGGGGAGCAGGAGTGCAGCCCAGAAAGGTGTAGTTGTGAGACTACTACTAGTAGTAGTCTCCACTGAACTAGTAGTTCAGTGGGGGGCACTAAGATGGTCAGGGTGCTGGAGCGTGTGTCCTGCAAGGAGAGGTTGAGGGAGCTGAACTCATTGAGGCTGGAGAAGAGAAGGCTTTGGAGGAGGTCTACCAAATACCTACAGGGACATCATCCAGAAGACAGAGCCAGGCTCTGCACAGCAGCGCGTGGTGGGAGGACAGGAAACAAGCGTAGGATGAAACAGGAGAGGATCAGACTGGATATAAGGAGAAGCTTTTTTGCCCCAAGGACAGTCAGTCAGTAGAGTTTGCTGCCCAGAGAGGTTGTGTAGTCTCCACGCTTGGAGGTTTTCAAGACCAGACTGTATAAACCTGAACAACCTGCTGTGATCTGTTAAGAGATGCAGCTTGGAGCAGGAGTTTGGATTGGAAACCTCCCGAGGTCCCTTCTGACCTGAGTTATCCTGGGATCCTCCATGCTTGCTCTTGTGGAAGTGGGGTGCTGCTTTTGCTCGCAGGTGGAGAGGTCCAGCAAGGGCCCCTGTTTTGTGGGCACATTTGTGCCACTGCAGTGGGCCTGCCTGGCACTGCCTGACTTGGTTTCTTTGATGTGATCCTCCAAGAGAGCACGGGTGAGTGTAGGGGAGGTTTTCTTTGCTGTCTCTGCCCTTGTTCAGCAGATCTGTGCAGGTGCAAAGTGAGAGAAGAGGGCAAAGGGACAGGTCCCTTCTGGTGCTTTATTTTTGCCTGTGCTTCTCTGAGGTTGGGTGAAGGTCACTGGTATTGAAGCCTGTTTTATTTTCTTGTCTCACTTTGGAGGAGTGGGAGAGGCAGGGTTTGGAACTACTTATGCAACCTGCCTTGTTTGTATGATGCTAGCACAGAGCTGGTGACACTTACTTCTATAGCCTCGGGGGTTTAGAAGCGTGAATCAGAGACTCATTTTCTCTACTGATGCTCCTATAGAAATTTGTTAAAAAGCGGAAAGTCCCGGTTCATAGTGTTTCTGTGTTACTCTGCCAGTATATCTGCTGCAACCTTCCCCTGGTCCAGCCTACCAGCCCTTGCCTGGCTCTGCAAGAGTGAGTCAGCTCAGCCAACAGCATCTCCTCGCCTGGGCTTCATGACATGCGGGCCATGATTCCAACCCACGTGCCCTTCTAACAGTTCAACTGCCAGAGTGATGCCGTGTAGTTCCTGACCTCCTGCGCCCCTTCTTGCACAGGCACGGATGTCTTCTGCCCTGGCTGGCTCGGGAGATGTGGTAGGTCCATGCGGGAGATGGCTCAGCAGTCCTCTCTTAGGTCAGAGCATGCAGTGCCATTGAAAGAAGGAGTTCGATAGAAAACAACTGGATGGGGAGGAGGGGAAGTGATACGCGGCTCACAGACAATTGAGGCAGGATTTTGTTTGGGGGTTTTATGACTTTTCTTTTTCTTCCACAAAGTTCTAGTGCTTTTTCTTGTGCTTGTTGAACAAGAGGATTTTGCTACAATGCGTTCTGTTTCAGAGAACTCGGGGTTTGTACGTTGCTGACTAGAACAATTGATTTTTGTTTATTTACTGCGGGAGAGAACTGAAGCAGTAAGTTTTAAGGCTTTAGCTGTTCTGGAGGAGTTTTATTTAGAGAAACAGCCTGATTCTGTTGCTGTGTGCGATTGACACAAGCTCATATAATCCTGTTGCCAGTGTGGGCTCTGCAGCGGAGCCCTGGGATCTCTCGCTCCAGTGCCCAGGTCACCTCGAGCCATTTGCTCTGGCAGTCCAAGGTGCTTCTGTCCAGGGCTGGTTGCCATCTCTTGCCCTGGAGCTCAGCTGCCCGTCACGCAGGCTTGGCACACCACCAGCTCCCTGCAGGCAGGAAAGACGCAAACTGCAGGTTTTTGGGCACTTCCCAGTCTCGCACCCTGCCCTGTTCCTTCCTGTCTTGCCCTGCTCTGGTGAGGCTCCAGAAAAGCCTTTGGTCCCAGATGACACCCAAAGGTGGTGGAGACCCCTGGCTTGTTCGATGGCTGTGTAGGAGCCAGGCCTCTGTCGCAACAGGACGCAAGCTCAGCAGAGACTCCTAACTTCATCGCTCAGCAGAGCCCTAGGAGGGGGATATCGCTGTTCTGAGGTGGGTTTGGAAGGTGACCAGCTGGTGCCTTCTTAATCCCTTCCCTGTCTTGTCCTAACAGTTCTGCCCCGCTTTGGTTAGAGGAAAGTTCCTGCACATCAGAGAGAAGCAAAGGGCCACGGATGTCCCTGCAGTGCCTCTCCCTTCCCTCCTAGTGACAGCCTTCCCCTGCCACCTCTGTGCACTCAGAAATGGCGTCCAGAGGGAAACAGCCACACACCTTTCGGGCAGCTCTGCTGCCGGCTCCTGCCTGCGAAGGCTGCCTGGGCGTACCAGCCAGCATCCCTCTCTAGAGGCTGTCACCTCGGCAGTGGGCTGTCTTTGGCACTCCTAACTCCGCAAGGGAGAGCGAGCAGTGAGGTTCCCTGGGACCTGATCAGTACGCTGAAAGCTGCCTACTTGGTTGAGTACCTTCTATATTCTTTTTTAAGTACTATAATTACACTGTTTAAGTATTACAATTACGCTGTTGTGATTGCCAAGGTAGGCGCAGTCCTGCCAACGTGGTGGTGTCTCCTGCCAGCTGATGTGCACCCTGTCATGGTTGGGTGGAGCGGCTGCGGTGGGAAGCATGGCCGTGTGTGGCCAGCCCCCTCCGTGCTGCTGGAGGTGTGGGGTTGTACAGCTGTTGCTCTTTTCCTTGCTGTGTGCACCCAAAAAGAGCCTCTGCCAGATCCCTGCTGCCAGCCCGATGGGCTGCTGCGAGCTTGTGTCATCGTGCTCCCTGTAAAATGTCCCCTTCCCAGGAAAAGCCCTTCTGTGGGTGGGTGACTTTGCCAGGTTGCTGTGAAGCGGCTGTTTTTGAGAGGAGCTCCTCTCCTGCACAGGCGCCTTGGGAAGGTGGCAGGCGATGTTTATCTCAGTTGCGTTTTCTGGGGCTGGAGAGCATGTGTGTTATCATACAGCAGATGGGCCTGGTGAATAGATGGTGGAGACAACTGTATTTCCTCACGCAGGCTTGTTGCCTGCCAGGAAAGGAGCCAGCCGGGCTTTGCAGGGCGAAGTACAGAGCTTGGACAGGCTGCGGTTGGGTTTCTCCTTCAGCCAGTTCATTTTTGAGAGGTAGGTGTTGGTGTGGGACAGAGGCTGCTGCTACAACCCACCATGTGCTGGTAGGGGTTGTACTGCTGAAGGATGGACCAAGGGCCAGTGTTCTGTGCTGCCCTTCCAGCCGTGTGCCCTCTGTGATCTTTGGACCCTTAAATTAAATCTGGTGCT
Organism: Gymnogyps californianus; assembly: GCF_018139145.2. NCBI lineage: Eukaryota > Metazoa > Chordata > Aves > Accipitriformes > Cathartidae > Gymnogyps > Gymnogyps californianus. The sequence goes on from NC_059485.1 coordinate 18,330,995, forward strand.
CCAGGCAGGGACTTGAATTGTCCGTCAGTCCTAGGCAGGAGTCTCATGGGAGCAGGCTGCAGTCTGGTGCGCTGCCAGTCATCAAGGCTGGGGAACCGGTGCCTTGTGGGGGACAGCTGAAGATGCATGTCCCATGTCCTTTCCCATTTCTGTGCATCTCCCACTAGCTTGCAGGAAAAGCTGTGTGGCTGCCGAGTACCACGACATGGTGCGACAGCCGTCCTGGGGAGAAGCAGGCAGGGAAGTCTTCTGCCAGAGCTTGCCACACTGGTGGCCCTGCCACTGCAAGGGGAGTGACAGACCTTTGAGGGAAGAGCTGACGGCCTTTCTGGGAGGCCTTCTGGGTTTCCTGCGAGCTGTCAGTGGAGAAAGTCAAGGCGGTGGAAATCCCAGCAGTGGGCAGGATGGTGTCCCTGGAATGGACACTGTTGGGAGCTGACTCCTGTGGCATGGGGGAGAGGAGGGGACCAGGAGGGGGACAGTGCAGCCAGGGAGCGTCACAGCTCCCCAGGGCCAGTATCGGAGCTCAGAGGAGATCCCTGCAGTGTCCTGGTTTCCGCCTCCCTTCTTGCTGCCTGGAGCTTGGATCTCCTGCCTGGCCAAGTGAAATGGTGCTGCCTTCCCCGAGCCCGCAGCTTGTCACTGATGCCGCATCAAGCACGTCTGGCAATGCGGCTCATCCCACTGTCCCCTCGTGTGGTACTTCTGTCTTTTAGGTTACCCTGGTGTGGTGGGTTGACCCTGGCTGGATGCCAGGTGCCCACCAAAGCCGCTCTATCACTCCCCTCCTCAGCTGGACAGGGGAGAGAAAATGTAACAAAAGGCTTGTGGGTCGAGCTAAGGACAGGGAGAGATCACTTGCCAATTACCGTCATGGGCAAAAGAGCCTCGACTTGGGAAAATCAGTTTAATTTATTACCAATCAAATCAGAGTAGGATAAGGACAAATAAAACCAAATCTTAAAAACACCTTTCCCCCACCCCTCCCTTCTTCCCGGGCTTAACTTTATTCCAGAGTTCTCTACCTTCTCCCCCCAGTGGTGCAGGGGGACGGGGAACGGGGATTGCGGTCAGTTCATCACACGTTGTTTCTGCCGCTCCTTCCTCCTCAGGGGGAGGACTCCTCACACTCTTCCCCTGCTCCAGCGTGGGGTCCCTCCCACGGGAGACAGTCCTTCACAAACTTCTCCAATGTGAGTCCTTCGCACGGCCTGCAGTTCTTCACAAACTGCTCCAGCGTGGGTCCCTTCCACAGGGTGCAGTCCTTCAGGAACAGACTGCTCCAGCGTGGGTCCCCCACGGGGTCACAAGCCCTGCCAGCAAACCTGCTCCAGCCTGGGCTCCTCTCTCCACGGGGCCACAGGTCCTGCCCGGAGCCTGCTCCAGCGTGGGCTTCCCACGGGGTCACAGCCTCCTTCGGGCATCCCCCTGCTCCGGCGTGGGGTCCTCCACGGGCTGCGGGTGGATATCTGCTCCACCACAGACCTCCATGGGCTGCAGGGGGACAGCCTGCCTCACCATGGTCTTCACCACGGGCTGCAGGGGAATCTCTGCTCCGGCGCCTGGAGCACCTCCTCCCCCTCCTTCTTCACTGACCTTGGTGTCGGCAGAGTTGTTTCTCGCACATACTCTCCCTCCTCTCTCCGGCTGCAATTGCTGCTGCGCAAGTAACTTTTTTTCCCTTTCTTAAATCTGTTATCCCAGAGGCGCTACCACCGTTGCTGATGGGCTCGGCCTTGGCCAGCGGTGGGTCTGACTTAGAGCCGGCTGGCGTTGGCTCTGTCAGACATAGTGGAAGCTTCTAGCAGCTTCTCACAGAAGCCGCCCCTGTAGCCCCCCCGCTGCCAAAACCTTGCCATGCAAACCCAATACACCTGGTTTTTCCCTTCTCTCTATCGGTATGGGAAGGGACAAGGTGATTTCTTTCCATGGTCCTGTGGTTGCATGGCTAGAAGCCTTTGCCTGCTGGGTAGGACCATGGGTGCAAGAGTGATATGTGCAGCAGGAAGACTGGTGGCTGGAGAGTCCTGATCTGCAGTAAGCAGTGCGGCATCTGCATTTAGGGGTGGATTTTTTGGAGCCAGCGCTCTCCAGCACGCTGTATGGTGGGTAACAGCATGGGATGCTGCAGGAGGACGGACATGGATGGCGCAGGTTGCTGACAGCCTTTGCTTGCCTTTTGCTGATGCCTGTGGTTTGATGAACCTCATCCAGTAAGACGAATGGATGTGACAGGATCACGGTGCCCTTCATGGCCCCATTTGCTTCCTCGCCTCTGCTGGAGCCGGGCACGCAGCTCCTTCCGTTTCTCTGTTTGAGGATTGGTCTCCCTTTCAGACGGCTGTGGGCACGGTGCTGCCGCGGGGAGAGGACTGTACAGTGGCTCACAGCCATAGGACTTCAGGCAGAAAAATCAATGTTTATATTTCTCTTAGCTGGGAAAGATTCCTTAAATAACTCCAGTAAATAAATATCTTGTAAAGTTCAAACTATAAAAGCATGGTATATGAACTAGAATGAATTTTCAGGCTCTCTCTTGCAATAAAATGGATTTCTTGAGTTTGGGCTTTATTTAGAGAAATGTTCGATTTAAGAAGGGAGTTGAAGGTTGTATCTGATGTCTTTGTGAGGGAGAGCTGCTCTTCCAACGGCTGTGGAGCATGGTCTGGAAATGTGGTTGGATTGCTGCTGCTGCTGCTGCTGCTGGAGTATTCCCAGGAGAGTTTCTCATGTACCCAGCCAAACGGAGGGTCACTCTCCTCCTCCCCAGGGTGGTTCTTGCTGCATCCTCTGTCCCCTCAAGACCCCACTGCTGCAATGCAGTCTGCTCAGCCACCTTGGGAAGCTGGTTGTGCAGGTGCTGCTGCTTGGGAGGCTGGAGACCAGCCAGGACCTGGTTCCTTCCGCAGACTGCACCGGCGTCTCATAGCTTTCTGCGCCTGCCCTCTATGGCATAACACGTCTTCTTTCCCTTCTTTGTTCCGGCCGGTGTTGTGGTTGAACTTGGTTGTTGAAGGGATGCTAGAGAGGGAGCCAGCGGTGAGCCCGCTGGGGTGCAGCTCCCATGATTTAGGCTGCTTGTTCCTTGGTCTGGGATGGCCTGAATTTGCTGTTCCCAGGAAGAGCTGAGGGCATGGGGTGGACTCGAAGGCTTCTCCTGCAGGGTTGGCCCTGCCTAGGGTCTCGGGCAAGCAGGGCAGGGTAGAAGGGGTTGGAAGGGGACCAGCTCAGCTGGAGAGAGACACAGCTGGCCTGGAGCTTGGGTTCAAGGTTGAGGCTTTAGACTTGGCCACATTATCTGGAGTGCACAGAGGGAGGGCTCTGGGCTCGTGCTGCACATTTGCCTGAAGAAGAACTATTTTGTCCTTGTGTGAAGGAGGAGGAAGCAGAAAGCTCTTCTTCAGCCCCACCTTTCCTCGAAGCTCCAGGAAATGACCCTGCGCAGGGGACAAAGGGCACCATGCAGGGCTGGGATTCCTTCTGCTGTTCGTCAGCATGCGTGCAAGCAGGGCATCGCCTTCCTGAAAGCACCAGGAGGGCCGCGGTGAGGGAGAGCTGCTCCCTGCAAGCCCAGAGGTTGCCGTGGCCTGTGGAGCTGGTGCTGCTGCTGTGCTTTGCTTTCTGAAAATTGAACCTGCCTAGAAAACGTTATTACGACTTTCTGCCCTGGAAAGTGGTGGCTCTGGCGTGCGTTGGACCCGTTCCCCCATCAGGGTTTCAGGCATTCCCGGGCAACGCTGGAGGTTGAAACCGAGGGCTGGTGCTGACGGCGGGGCTCTGTGGCCTCTCCGCTTCCCAGGTAAGCGGGGCAGGAGCTGGAGCTGGGACACGGTGCCCGCCTCTGCTGAGCTCAGAACCTGCTGGTGGGCTGTCCTGGCACCGATGCACCACGACCCACTTTGGCTCCGGCACGGAGCTACTGCTCACAGGCTGGCTGGGCCAGGCTTCTGGCCCCGAAGCCTATAGCCAGGTAAAAGCACCACCGTACACCACAACCTGCTTTTCTTTGCTTGGTGGTGTCTGGTGTGGCTAAGTGATGTGCCCATGGCGGCGAGCCAAAAGGAGAGGAGAGAGACAGGAACAGAAAGTGAAACAGAGATGGGCTGGAGTGACACCGAAGGAGGAAAGAATTGACGTTGGGAACAGCAAGAAGGCAGAGCAGGGTGTCACCGCCTCCAGAGAGTTACACACAAGCCGCAGACGTACAAAATCATCAAGGTTGGGCGCAGAGGCGGTGTGCTCGCTCGCCGGGGCACGTCCCCACCATGAGAGTGGGGTCGCTGGGGTTGTGGGGCTGTTTCTTGTGCTCTTCCTGAAGTGTTTTGGGTGGAAGCCAGTGCATTGCCATGCACTTGGAAAATCGGTTGTCTGTGCCAGAGGAACAAGTGCCTGGAGAGCAATGACTGGATTGCCGGTTGTTGTCTTCCTGGAAGCAAGGTCCTGACCATGCCAGCTCAGGAAACACGTGGTATCCCTGCTTACTGAGTGGCCCTGGCCTCACGCTGTCTTCTGTTTTCTTCCAGCCACTCCCACTCTCCCGGCTCCATGGCTGCCGTCCGCGAGTGGTCCTGCACCCGCTGCACCTTTCTGAACCCCGTCGGCCAGCGGCAGTGCTCCATATGTGAAGCCCCCCGCCAGAAGCCTGACCTCAACCACATCCTGCGGCTCAGCGTGGAGGAACAGAAATGGGCTTGTGCCCGCTGCACCTTCAGGAACTTTCTGGGCAAGGAAACCTGCGAGGTATGTGGCTTCACCCCGGAGCCAGGGCCCAGCGGCTCCCCCTTGCCCGTCATCAACGGCATCTTGCCCAAGCCCACCGTGCTCGCGGAGCCCAAGGGCACGTCCAAGGAGGAGGCTGCCAAGGCAGAAAGCAGCAGCGAGGACTCGGAGGGGAAGAGCCCTGATGAAGCGGAGCTGGAGAGTGGCTGGGCTTGCCAGCGCTGCACACTGCACAACACGCCGGTGGCCAACTCCTGCTCTGCCTGTGGCGGCCCACGCAAACTCTCCCTGCCCAAGATCCCGCCAGAGGCGCTGGTCGTCCCTGAAGTCATCACCCCTGCCGGATTTCACATGGCCCCCTCTACCCCGCAGCCTTTAGTCTCTGCAGAGATCTCTGATGGTGACGCCGCGGCCACCCAGGTCCCAGTGGCTATGGAACAAGAGGCCCAGAAGATACCAGCCTTCAGTCCCTTCTCCCCGGGGCTCCAGAACAACCCTGTGCCCCGAAGCCGCCGGGAGGTGCCCCCCCAGCTGCAGATGCCGGGGCCCGAAGCCTCCCAGCCCGTGGCTCAGAGCGCAGCGGGGCAGAAGGGCTCTCCGCAGGGTCAGGCCAGGGCTGCCCCGGCTGCCCGCTTCCAGGAGCTGCTGTCCAACAAGCGGCTGAGCGTGCTGGAGGAGGAGATGGAGGTCAGTCCATCCCATTGGAAGTGCAGCTCCTGCTCCCTGCTTAACTCCGCCGGGGCCGGCAAATGTGAGGCTTGCAGCAGCCAGAAAGGCAGTGACACCATCAATCTGGTGGGGGACTCGGTGAGATTCACCCCGTGCAGCCCCTCCAGCCCCGACTTCACCACCTGGTCCTGTTCCAAGTGCACCCTCAAGAACCCCACCCTGGCCCAGAAATGCAAAGCCTGCGGCTCCTCCAAGCTGCACGGCTTCCAGGAGCATGGGACGCAGGGCGAGCCGTCCCCTCGCTGCCCCGACTGCGGGGCTTGCGACAAGGGCGGCTGCTCCTCCTGCGGTGGCAGGGCCCCCTCCGCCCGCAAGGTTGCCCGCCTCTTCCCATCCCAGCTGCCCACCGGCCAGGAGAGGCCGGGCCAGTGGGCTTGTCCCGCTTGCACCTTGCTCAATGAGCTCAAGGCCAAGCACTGCGTGGCCTGCCATACCCCGCAGCAGTACGTGGCCCAGCGCAAGGGCCTCAAGCCCCTGAAGAGACGGGAGAGCATGCACGTGGAGAAGAGGCGGCAGACGGACGAGGGAGAGGCCAAAGCCCTGTGGGAAAACATTGTGACCTTCTGCCGGGAGGTGAGTGCTTGCTGAACTGGTCTTGCTCCTGGTTTCACTTGGAGGGGACCCTCTTCACGCCTCCCCCGTGGGTCTAGGGCATCGCTTGGCACAGGCAAGCTGCCTTCTGTGTCTTGGGTCCCAGAGATCTTCACCTGCAACAGCTGGATGCTGGTTGTTAACACTGAAATGTAATATTTTAAATTGGTGCAAGATAATCTCTAGGGTGAAGGTGACCCATCCAGTTCACTCCCAGTCCAAGGGTGAGGAAGTCTGAGTGTTAACTCTGAAACCTAGTGATATTTTATATCAGCGAGAGAGAACATCTGGGTTGAAGGGGACATTCTTAGGTGGTCAATACAGCTCCTTTCCTGTCCAAGGGTGGGGAAGGCTGGGAAAGAGTGTGTCCAGGTTTGCTGGTGGCACCGCTGTCTGTGGGCAGCAGCTGCGACACGTGTGGGTGCAGGAAATCTGGGGATGCAGCAGGCAGAGGCTCAGAGCACCGGCAGGGGTACAGGCAGAGGAACTGCTGCCGCTGCCAGCAGCTGCATGTGTTCAAGAACTGTGAGCTGGGCCTTGGCGTTCTTGGTTTTGGTGTTTGTGAATGCAGAGCTGCAGCTGCAAATGGCTCGCCCCTGTTTTGGGAAGGACAGCTGAGGTTTAGCTGTACCCTGGCTCCAGGTGAGGGTCTCAGGAGCACATGCTGTCACCCTCCCCTCCCACTGTGAATTATCTGGCTCGATGTGTTGGGTTTCAGTCTCAAACAGCGCTGTGATGGCCCCATTTTTTTCCCTGAGTGGCATAAGATGCTCCTGTGAGCGCTGCTCTTTCTCTGCCCTCCTTCTGGGGGAAGCCTCCAGCTCTTCTGGATCAGATGGAAAGGGAGTTGCAGTCCCATTTTGATGTGCAGACAAGGCTTTTTCTGCCTGGGCCAAGGAGTGTGTCCATGCCTGTGCCTCCGCTGCGCAGATTGGGGACCACAGAGATGTTTGGCTCAGGAGGGAAGCTGTTGAGAATGATCCTATTTTGGGACTGTGGGTTTTTTTAATTGCTACATGTCCATCCTAACAGATGTGGGTGTCTTTATAGCAGAGAGACCCTGATTCTGCTTATCTCCCTCTTTTAAGCAAGTGAATAGCCTCTTTTGTAGGCAGGGAACATCTGTTACATCCAGTGGCATCAGGCCTGAAGGATGAATTATGAGAGATGGCCAAGTTGAATTAGCAGCTTGCAGCTGCCAAGAAGGGGAGTCTGCCTTGCCCCATCCAGCACAGCTCTCGGTCGGAGCCTTGGCTGAGCCCGTTCAGCTCGCTCAACCAGCAGTAACAGGCTATTAGATCAGCATGGGCTGATCCTGAAAATCCCCCTAAAACTAAATCACTGCTATGTTCTGACACTGTTTATGGTAAGTCAGGGGCTCTGCAGGTCCAAGGGAAGGACTGGCAGCGGTGGTGGGACAGTGCTGCTCCCATACTCATGCTCGCTCTGATCTCGGTGTGCCTGCAGCCTCTCACCAATGCTCCTGTTTGGGCTGGCATGTAAGGCAGCCTCCAAGCTTCCTTCTGTCCGTGGTGTTTCACAGGCTGTTTAGCCTTCCCCTGGAGGAGAGTGTCAGGCTAGCCAAGTTCTCCTCCGCCTGTTGTCCCCGTGCCCCAAGTCGCGTGGAGCAGCCCGCCTTGCTGCGCTGCTCCCTGCAGGGATTTCTGCTCGAGCTCCTGCCGTGGGCGCTCCCTCCTCCGCTATTCCAGGGGTACCTTTGCCAACACTTCTCGGTGCGTGGTCCCCACTTTTAGCTTTACCCTTTCTCTTCCATCTTGGGGGAGAGCAGAGCTGACCTCTTCCACTAGCTGCCTCTGCACAGGCGTTTGCTTCCCTGTCTTGTGCTGTCCCCTCTCTTGCTTATCCTTCTGTCTCACACTTCTTCTCTCCTCTGATTAACCATCCTTCCCCCTTTCTGCCTAACAACACACATCAGCACGTTCTGCAGAGCTAGAAAGACAACCCAGGACTCTTGCTGTCTGTGCCATGCTCTGGCACCTCTGCCTGCAGAGCCTTTCCGTGTGCTGGGGAAGGCCCCATCTCTGGTTTCCTTCTTCTCCACCCATCAGACAGTTTGCTACTGGCAGCAAGGCCATGCGGGGCAAGGCAGCGGCCTTCCTTGGCCCATGTGGTCCCGGGGAGGTGGCAGCGGAGAAGGTCACAGCTCTGGTCTGGAACAGCGTGAAGGGGGTTGTTGGCAGAGCAGGAAGAGTGAAGGAGGTCCGATGCCCGGATTTATCACCTTGCAGGAGAAATAAGCAGGGCTCCTCGTCTGGCACCATCTGTGAGCAGGCTCATCGCTGCCCAGGCACGAGAGGAGTTACCTGCTCCTCTCCCCACTGCTCTGATGCTGCCCCTGCAGCTCTCGTGCCTCTCTTTCCCTCCATCTCCAGGGATATTGGTAGTGACAACTTCTCTAAAGCATTTAGAAATACGTGCAAGGAGACATCATGGTATAAAGGTAATTAGCTTGTTAGGTAGGCTTTCCTGACGCTGCTGGGGAATTGCACTGCTACGGCTCTTGCATTGTGTCCATCGTCAGTGCTGGTGAGGTCTGTGGGCTCGTGTTCAGGCTCCTGCAGTCCTGCTGAGTGCTGTCCTGGCCCTGGTGAGACCCTGGCCGTGACACCGGGGAGGCTGAAGGCTTCTTCCACCTCTGCTGCTTGGAAAAGCACCGCAGCGACTCCACAGGGGACAGAAAGCTGGCGATGCCCGCTGGCTGTGACTCGAGGACTGCTGCCTTGCTCTGTGTCCGCACTGCCCTGCATGGCAGGTTCCTGGGGAGCCCCGGCTGCACCCCGAGAGACGAGTGTGCGAGGCCGGGATGCGGCAAGATGAGGTTGCTGGCTGATACGGCAGAGGCGGCTGCTTGTCAGCTGTGCGGAGCAGATGCTCCCCTTGAGAAAGCCAGCAAGCCCTGGGACTGTGTCCTTTTTGGCCCGCATTGGTATTTGAACAGTGACATCTATTAGCTGAAAAACACCCTTCTGCAAAAGAGAAGCTGGAAGTGCTAATTGAGGCACCACGTAGAAAGCGTTCACATAGGATTGCAACAAAAGAGGAAGGACAGCTACTAGTTCGGTGTGCATAAAAGCTAATTTAAATCAGAGCCGGCTTTTGCTGAAAGAATTTAATTTCGTTTAATTAACAATAACAAAGAAATCCCAGTTCTTATTTCACCCTGTGTTAAACTCTCTGAAAAAGCACTTCTCCCCTCGGTAAAGTTCTGTGCTTCCATCCTGCCTCTGTGGCTAATACCTACGAGACGATCTGCCCTTCAGTCCCTCCTATTTTATTTAATGCAAGCAGCTATTGCAGGTGGGCTCGGACATGGGGTACCCTCACTCTGGAATTGCTTGCCTGTTTGTGGTCAGGCTGAATCCGATTGGGAAAGGTGCCCCTGACATTCTCCACGGCTGCGCCTCGGGGCTGGCACAGGACTGGCAAGCCCAGTGTGTCCCCTCCAGAGCAGGGGCAGCTCAGCCCTTAGCACAGGGCTTGGGTTGAGGAGCGTTTGCTTGCCACGTGGCTCCTCGCAGGCTTGCTGCTCGCGTGCTTTGCCACTTAGAGAGGCAGCCAAGGTCCCCCATGGTCCAGCTTTTAGCACCGGCACAAAGTGTGAGACGGTCCCTGCCCGGGGAGGTTGCTGTGAATCAGAAAAAGGCAGATTTGAGTCGTAGTCCGGAGCTTGGGGCCCGGCGAGGTGAGCCGGCTCATGGCAGGGCTGAACGCAGGACCTGATGCACAAAATGCATCTGTGCCGTTGCCAACAGACACCCGGTCCCAGACCTGCTCCCCGGCACGGCATCGGAAGGGCCTGCCCGGGCCAGGCAGGAGGGCTGGGGGCTCCGCTCTCACTCCTGGGGGTGCAGTGGGAGGCTTTCCAGGCCAGCCCCGTCCCAGGAGGCCCTGGGGAGCTGTGTGCCGCACACTGATGCTCTCCTTGCCTTTCGCTCTCGCAGAACAAAGTCAATTTTGTAGATGACAGTTTCCACCCTGGGCCTAAGTCCGTGGGATTCCCGGAAGGCGACAGCGTGCAGCAGAGGGTGAAACAGTGGCTGCGACCCCACGAAATCAACTGTAGCATCTTCAAGGACCGATCGGTGAAGTGGTCGGTGTTTCGGACACCCAGGCCCTCGGATATCTTGCAGGGACTGCTTGGAAACTGCTGGTAAGGGGGAGTGAGCTGGGCTGACACCCTCCTGCCCCTTCCTCCTTTCCCCCCCTTCATCCAGCTCCAGATCAGACCCCTCAACCCTACTCAAACCCATTTATACCCCCAGGCGTGTACCCCATCCTCTGCCTCACCCCTTACCAAGTGGCTGCGGACCGCAGTCCCCTGCGCTGCACGGCTGGGCAGCTGCCTGCTGCCTGCCCGTGCCCCGCTGAGACCGTCCCGCGTCCCGTCCCGCTGGCAGGTTCCTGAGCGCCCTGGCCGTGCTGGCCGAGCGGCCGGAGCTGGTGGAGAGGGTGATGATCACGAGGACGCTGTGCCCCGAGGGTGCCTACCAAGTGCGGCTGTGCAAGGACGGCACGTGGACCACGGTGTTGGTGGATGACATGCTGCCGTGCGATGAGTGCGGATACCTCCTCTTCTCTCAGGTCAGCGGCCCTGGGGGGGGAGAGGGGTGCCGGGACGGGGTGGGCAGTGCACCAGGGGCAGGGGGAGGCTCATCCCCGGCTCTCCCGGGAGGGGACTGATGGTGGCAGTGGGAAGAGGTACTGCTGTGGTTCGTGTGAGGCCCCTAGTCTGCGCTGCGTGGGGCATTTGCAGCTCAGGACCCTGCTTTTTGCTGTGCCCTCGAGATAGCTGAACTCTTTGAGGCCGTACTATAAATCTATTTTGGCCCCTTTTGGCATTTTGCAGGCTGCGATGGAGAAGTTTCATTTGCAGTTGCTTTTCCCTCACTCTTCCCTGCGCCACAGCCACTTCACTTGCAGGGGAAACCATCCTTATTCTTCACAGCAAAAGGAAAATACTTTAACCTGTCTGTTTTGCACTGCGAGAGGCTGAGGGAAAGCTGTTTCTTTCCTCTGCGGGGAGGTCTGGCAGCTTGGCTTTGCCAGAGAGGGACCGTGGGGAGGGAGGGGATCGCACGACTAATCAGCCTGTTTCGAGCCAGTGCCCGGTTGCTCTGAGCACACTCGGGTGGCATCTGCTCGGATTAACGAAGCTCCCTCAGCCACTTCAGGACGTCACTGCGTGTTATGCCCTGCCCTGCCTGCCAGGCCCAGGGGCGCTTGCTGGGATCACGTCCATGAAGGAGACTGAGAACGTCTTTATTGAAACTCAGGTGGCAAAATCTGCCAAAAACAAAACAAAAGTGTCACTGTCAGGAGGAGACAGGGACCCGGGACTGTTGGGTTGGATTTTGTTCTGCAAATCCCAATCCTCTGTTTTAAAATACACACAGCCCCAAACCGCATCACGTGTAGATGTCAGGACAGGACTCTGGCTGGGGAAGTGGGGCCTGAAGATAAGTGTTTGGGGAACTTCAATGTCGGTACAGCTTGAGTGGGCTCGGTAGCCCGTGCCCTCCGCAGCGTGGAGGTGGCCCGGTCCTGAGGCAACTGCTAATGGCGTCGGAGCTAATGGGCCTCCTGGGGCAGCAGTCCTGGCACGGTTGGCAGCGCTGGCTCCGGAGCCCTGCTTACCCCTGGCTCCGGGCAGAGGGGCAGGGGGCTGGGCAGGGGCTTTGCGCTGTGCAGGCACAGGTTACGGCACTGCCAAGCCTGGGCTGCCTGGCCGCCTTCTCAGCAGAGTGGGTGATCCCCCCCAGGGACACTGAGTGGGGCAAAACGATGGCCAGCGCTGCTGGAAGCCGGTCCTGTTCACTTTGGAGAGGGGAAGAAGGAGGAGTTTGTGTCTACATTTTGCCTCTCAGTAGACAGAGATGATCCAGATGCATTTCTTTATTTTCGGCCTAAGATTTACCTGTCTTGGTTTTTTTCTTTTCCATCCATCTTTCCTCTCTTACAAATATCAAGGTTCCTTTTTTTTTTTTTTTTTTTAAAGATTGAAGGTTTTCACATGGGCTGGGCTTGCCTTGCCTTTGTTTCCAGGGACATCTGAATCACGAGGAGATTTTTCTGCCAAGTGTTTAGCTGTGTGAGCTGGATGTGGGGGCTAAAAAAGGAAAACCAGAGAGTTTGAAAAATAAAGGAAAATCAGGCTCTTATCTGAGCTCCCTGGCTGCGGCTCAGGCAGAAATAAACAACATGGATTTTGTTGAGTGAGGGACTCAAAAACCAGTGAAAAGCACTTGTAAGCTTTCTTTATCCATCGGAAAGAAATCTTCACCGCCCTCCTTTCCTCTCCCAGCTCTTGGCTGCCACCTGTGAGTCACACACGGTCACAGTGTCCCAGTGCTTTTCCCCTGCTGCCCTCCAAGCATCGGGCATTTGTTGGGGCCGCAGAGGCCAGCAAATCTCTCCCTGCCTTCTGTCCTCATACGCCTTCCTCTCTGCGTCCTTGCTGCAGGCAGGGGCTGGAGCGGAGGCGTCTCCCCCCCCAGCCTCAACATGCCCAGGACGAGAGGTAAAGCACGGCTGGTGACTGCACCCTGCGGCACGCTGAGGACCTGCAACGGTGACTCGGACGTAGTGGTAAAGGCTGTGCCCTGAGCCCACGTTGTCGTGGCCGATGGAGGCTTTGCAAACCTCTGGGTGCATTGATGCAGCTTCTGCATTTCTTTCTGAATCCGTAATCAGCCTAGCGATGCCAAGAGCAATAGCCTGGCACCAGAGCAAAGTGACTTCAGGGAGAGTTTCCCCCCTGCAAAACTGCCATCTTGTAATTACATCTTGCCACTGTCCCTGTGCTGGAGCAGAGGACTTTGCCCATCTGCCTGGGAGTTTTTGGAGCTTGTCCTTGAAACAGCGACTGTTCCATGGGTGAAATCATCGGTCCCATGGCCGTGTGTGCTCTAGGCAGCCTCCTCCACCAAAGGTGTGTTGGTTTTGGTTTGCAACGGTGTGCGAGTGAAAGGCAGCTGTTCCAGATGTGCTCGATATCCTCTTCCATTATTGAACGTTTTTAAATCCAGGTTGAAACAGAAGGAAGGGACTGTTAGCTTGCAAGGTGGACACCCACCCCTGCCAGCTTGGCTGCCTGGGCACCCCAGAGTGCAGCTCCGTCAGCATCCAGGCCTCTTGGACATTCATTCTATTGAATTCCCCAAGGGGAATTAAACTGTGCAAACAAAACACCGAGCAGGTAGCGAACGGGGTCACCCTTGGCCTCGTGCGGACGAGCTGCTGGTGGCTTGGCCTTGCTGCTGCCGCCTCTCCGTCTCCCATCGCGGCGGAAGGGCTGGCAGGGGTGAGTGAGAGGGGCTTTGCCTTGCCTGCGTGTGCTGCCTTTGCTTTCCCATCTCCTGCCCGGGGCGGCCCGTGACGTGTTTTTCCCTCTTTCCGCAGGCCCAGAGGAAGCAGTTGTGGGTCGCCCTCATTGAGAAGGCACTGGCCAAGCTTCATGGTTCGTACTTTGCCCTCCAGGCGGGGCGTGCTATTGAAGGCCTGGCTACACTAACGGGTGCCCCCTGCGAGAGCCTGATGCTGCAGGTCAGCTCCACTAACCCTCGCGAGGAGCCCATTGACACTGACCTCATCTGGGCCAAAATGCTGAGTTCTAAGGAGGCTGGGTAAGACGAGGCAGGAGGGCGCCGTGGCAGGAGCACGGACACTCGGAGAGGGGGGCGAGGGGGGGCCGCTCTCGTTTGTGGAGGCTCAGAGGAGAGGGGCTAGTGCATTACCTAGGGTGGAGTCTACCACCCTTGGCACTCATCTGGAGCATTGGTGGAGCTCCCCTTCTAAGCTCTAAGAAATTATTTCTCCTTTGTTTAATTTTCATATGAAATTAAAATCCTGGTGAACTTCCCTGTGCACGTTTACTGCAGTCTTGCAGGAGTTCTGAAGTGGCTGGCATCGAGCCTGCTTGCTTTGCTTGGAGTTTTTTTGTATTGTTAAGTGCTTGACCCTGCACGTGTCTCCCACCCATACGTGGCATCTTTGCTGGCCATACCTGGGCATGACTATAGGCAGTCTATAGGAGACAATGCAAAAGCAAAGACCTCTTGCTCATCACTCCGGCAGGAGGAGCAGGAGGGCGGTTAGGTTGGCTGAAAGCAGGGTTGCTCCTGCCAGCCTGCAGTACGGGGCCACATGGGAGGCTGATAGGTCCCAGCACGTGGTGTCCCCCCAAGCGTGGCTGGTGTAGACCTCCCGCTCCGAATAGCCTCTCCTCACCCCTGCAGAATGGCCCAGCTGCCTGCGAAGTGGAGGCAGACATACCGCTTGCCTTTCTATGTGGCTGAGCCCTGCCAGCCATCAGAGACGGGCAGGACCCCAGGGCCTGGCAGAAAACGGGTGAGGTTTGGACAAAGCTCCACTGTGCGTGGACAGAGCTTCCAGCCCCGCAGGTGAGGGCACTGCTCAGAGAAGCTCGCCACGGAGCCTAGGCTCAAGCATGCACATGAGCGGGTGGAGGGAGCTCACTGCTGCCCAGGCAGAGCTCTGGCCAGTGGGGCTGGGGCACTGCTCTGGGGAGGTTTACAGCGTTGTTGCAGAGAGGGAATATCCAGGAGCCTGCTGGGGGGAGTCTGTCCCATGCCTCGAGCGGTAGGGACGAGCTTCCCCCCCGTACCAGGCCTGGCAGGACACCGAGGGTTTTGCTGTCCCTGTGCAGGTTCCTCATGGGCGCGTCCTGTGGCGGAGGCAACATGAAAGTGGATGATGTGGCCTACGAGAGTATGGGTCTGCGTCCACGGCACGCCTACTCCATCCTGGACGTGCGGGATGTCCAAGGCTTCAGGTGAGTTCGGGGTGGAGAATGGCGTAGTAGAGCAGACGTTCCTGCCAACAGCCCGAGCAGAAACCCTGGGGACAGATAATTGAGTGCATGCTGGACGAGACCTCGGGGACTCTTTGGGGTCCCATCCTCATGGCCAGCAAGGGCTGTTTCTCCATCCCAGGGTGTCACATAAATGCTGTTGTCATATAAGCTGTCCTTGCCTGGCACTGGCTCCACGTCCAGGGCTGCTCTGCTCCAGGATGCCTTCTGGCATCACCTTGTCTCACAAGACGCAGAGGATTGAGTTGAGCTCTTTCAGCTCAATGAGGCAGTCAGGGCATCCTTCTCACCTTTGGAGGGTGGGGGGGATAGAAACGGGTGCTGCCTCCGACAGCCTGGGTGCTGCTTGAAGCCCCATTTTCAGCCATGTCATGCTTGGCAGCCTCTTCCCTGCTGAGCCCCTTCCCCGCAGCGCCTGGCTGGAGGCCCTTTGGGCAGGGAAGGGCAGAGGGAGCTGCAGCAGGTCCAGAGCTGCAGGACGAGGGCATCTGGGACCACGGGGAGGGTGGCAAATTAGGTCTAGGATGCTGTGAGGGCTTTGAAAGGCAGGGACAGAAGTGGCCTGGTGCCCTCTGCGGGGGGCTGGCTGGGTCTGCAGAGCTGGGAAGAGCATCTCAGAGGTGATCTTCCTTGCGCTCTCCTTCCTCCTGGGCCTCCGACACCATTTTTCCCCTTCCCCCAGGTTACTGCGGCTCCGAAACCCCTGGGGCCGCTTCTCCTGGAACGGCAGCTGGTCCGACGAGTGGCTGCACTGGCCGGCTCCCTTACGTCACGACCTGATGCCCCATGGCAGCAGCGAGGGCGTCTTCTGGATGGAGTACAGCGATTTCATTAAGTACGGTAGCGCCCAGGAGGCAGAGGCTGTGGGGCAGGAAGCCAGGCAGGGGACAGAAAATGGGACGTGGGGGTCAAGATGGGGCAGGCAGGACCGGGCATCCCCAAGGTGGGGTGTGGGTGCCTGCTGCTCCCGGCTGCGTGAGCTGCAGCGTGCTGGGGCTGGGGGGCAGAGCAGTGTACCCCCAGAGGACCCCGCCGGGGCTGAGCCCAGCTTCCCCACAGGTACTTTGACTCCGTGGATATCTGCAAGCTCCATTCGGACTGGCACGAGGTGCGTGTGCAGGGCATGTTCCCCAACAAGGCCAATGGGCCGGTGACGGTGACATCGCTGACGGTGTTGGAGCGTGCCGCCCTGGAGTTTGCCCTCTTCCAGGAGGGCAGCAGGTGAGCTGGGCACGCACGGGCTGCACCCAGACCCGGGAGAAATCCCAAACACGTCACCCTCTCGCCCCGTGCCATCCCGTGGGGTTGCGGAGCTCGGGGATGGGCCCCCATCACCATTTCTCTGAATTCTCCCGGCGCAGACGGTCGGACACGGTGGACAGCCACTTGCTGGATCTGTGCATCATGGTTTTCCGGGCTACCTTCACCAGCGGGAACAAGCTGAGCCTGGGCCGGCTGATGGCTCACAGCAAACGAGCCGTCAAGAAGTTCGTCAACTGCGACGTCATGCTGGAGCCGGGCGAGTACGCCGTCGTGTGCTGTGCCTTCAACCACTGGAGCGCCGCCCTGGCAGGCCCCACCGCCGCCCAGGGTAAGGGGCTGGGCTGCCCTCCCCGCAGCGATGCCGGCGGAGACCTTGGGGGAGGCAGAGGTGGCAAAGCCCTTGATCTTCACCGTGGGGACCTTGCTGGGGGTAGAGGTTGCCTGCACGTGCGGCAATCCAGCAGCACCCTGCTCCCGGGGCTTGCGGGCTTGGTGACAGTCTCACTGATCCCCCCGCTTCCTCCGTCTGTCTCCGCAGCATCCAGTCCCACCAGCAGCCGACCAGCCACCGATTATTCCAGCTATATCCTGGCCATCTACAGCTCCCGCCTGGTGATGGTGGAGCAGGTGGAGGCGCAGCCCACCACGCTGGCCGACGCCATCATCCTCCTGACAGAGAACAAGGGCGAGCGCCACGAGGTGGGTGCGGATGGCCCAGGGCCGGGGCTGGCCTCCCCGTGGCTGCCGTGCGGAGGGGGGTGATGCTGCCGGCGGGAGCCTGGACCCTGCCTCTGCTGTGTCCTCAGTCTGGCAGGAGTCGAGCAGGGCTGTGCCAACTCTGGCTGCCACCTAGTCCCCTCCTACCCCGTGGATGCACACCCCCTTTGCTCCCTGGGGCACCCCAGCAGATGGGCAGCCCTTGGCTGGAGGTGGAAGATGCCGGTTCGGGGGCTGAGATTCGGAGGCAGGGGTTGCCCGGAGGCTTCACACCCCTGACCCTGCTGTTTGCCCCAGGGCCGCGAGGGGATGACCTGCTACTACTTGACGCACGGCTGGGCAGGGCTCATTGTGGTGGTGGAGAACCGGCACCCCAAGTCCTACCTGCACGTCCAGTGCGACTGCACCGACAGCTTCAACGTCGTCTCCACGCGCGGCAGCCTCAAAACGCAGGACAGCGTCCCCCCCCTGCACAGGTCCGGGGTAGGCAGGGGTGGGTCGGCGGGGGGGGCTGCCCGGCGAGGGCAGGCAGGTGCTGGCAGGAGGCTTGGAGCAAGGCAGAGCCTGGGGCTGGCAGGGAGGTGTGAGCAGAGGGTGGGCACTGGGGTGACAGGCCAGGGGCTGGGATTGCCGGGGCAGAGGCAGCTGCCTGCCCCTGAGCCCGTCACTCTCTTCGCAGGCAGGTGTTGGTGATCCTCTCCCAGCTGGAAGGTAACGCCGGCTTCTCCATCACCCACCGCCTGGCGCACCGCAAAGCCACCCAGGCCTTCCTCAATGACTGGATGTCGACAAAGGGCACCCACAACCCGCTGCTCACGCCCGAGGTCGCCGGGCTCCACGGCCCCCGGCCCCTATGACGAAGCGCCTCCTCCTCCCCGCTCCGCTCCCCCGTTATTTTCACCGAGCCTCTGGCCTGGGGTCGTCCCCCGAGCTGTCAGCGCTGAGCCGTGGGGCAGAGCCGGAGCATCACACCCAGCACTTTGCCCTGTGCCGCGGGGCCGGGGCGAGCTCTCAGGGCCAGGACCAGCTCTGCCCGCTGCCCCCCGCCCTGGCACCGCCGGCCCCCCACGCACTTTTTGAAGAGCGGCTGGGGGCACGGGGCCATCTCAGGATCCCACCTGCCCCATACCCACGCTGGGGCCCGGTGCCCTCGGCCTGCCCCGGGCACGCAGCGGGGGGCTGCGGGAGAGGGGGGGGGGGGGGCTGGAGGTTGCTGTCAAGGCCCTTCCCAGGCACCACGCTCAGGACTCTGCCCCCTCCCGCGGCGCCAGGGCCCTGGCGCTGCAAAAAAAAGAATATACCTCTGACGTCTGTCCGTCTGTGTGACCCTCCGTCTGTCCCCGGGCCCTTCCCGCTGTCTTGTTTCCCCCATTGTCCGCTGTCAGGACCAACGTGGCACCGAGGTACCGTAGCCGGGCTGGGGGGTGCCGGGGTTACCCTGCCATGGTGCCACCCATGCTGGCTGCTCGTGGCAGGGATCCGCTGCGGTGCCTGGACCCCTCATCCCTCATCCACCTCGCCTGTCCCGGGTGCCGGGGCTGCCCCCCCCCACGCCGTGCCGGGGCTGGGGAGGAGAGGGCGCTGGGTTGTTCTAGGAAGCTGCTGCTGGGGCGTTTTCACCGCACCTCGGGGTGAAATGCAGAGGTGCCCTCCTCCACCGCTGCTCCAGGGCGGGGAGCGGGGCCACGGGGTGATGCTCGAGGGGGCCTGTGGCAGCAGAGACCCCCCTCAACTCGTCACACAAGTGTTACTATGCAAAGGTGGCCGCTGAAAGCAGTGCCTGGAGAGAAGCCATGCGTCCCGAGCTGGGCTCAGCCTCACCCCGGGCACTGCCCTGCGGGGGCCTCCCCCCTCCCCGTACCCTGCGGAGGCGAGGGGCGAAGGGCAGGGGGTACAGACCCGGGGTTCGGGGAGCAGTTCCCGTGGCTTTGCCATGTTGCCATGTGCAGGGGGGGTTGGGGGGTGATTTTGTGGGGGGAAGCAGAGAGCCCCATCCTAGAGAGGCCGAGTCCTGTGGAAGGTAGTGAGCACAAGGCAAAGGCTTGCAAGAGCCTCGGGGTGCTGCTGACCCCGGCGGGTGCTCCGTGGCGGGGGCTGACCCCCACGGTTTCAGGGCATCGTGGCTCTCCGACTTGGCGCGGGCGGGCGTGCGTGTGTACGTGTGTGTGTGTGTGTGTGTGTTTTGGGGGTTCCCCGGTGTTACCCTCTCCTTCTCAAGCTGCGTGGACCTGCAGCTCACGGGGGGCGGTGGGAGATGCTGGGCCCTGTTCTGGCAGGGACCATGCCGGGGGGCAGCCTGCACCCCAAACCCTGTGCCGGCAGCCAGGCCGGGCAGGGGGATGTGTGGGGTTTGCCCAGCGTGTCCCTCTGTGTCCCCCCGGGGAGCCGAGGGGTGGGTGGAGGGGGTGGGCTGCCCTGGCACCTTCCCGGCCCCCCCGGCCGGGGCTGCTGAGCCAAGCTCTGTCCGTATTTTTGTTTGTTGATCTGTTTTCTCTCTTCCCTGCTCCTTCCTCCTCGGGATGATTTGTCCTTCACTTTTTTTTCCTCTCTCTTTCTGAGCTGTGAATATTTTTAACCCTGTACATACTGTCCAGCTCTTAAGAAACATAGGATATTTTATCAATTGTAAATCAGATCAGTAATCCCTGTATGATATGAATTATCCATGGGTGGTTTTCAAACTCAGGTTCTGACGGACCAAATAAAGTTTTGTTTTTTACTGAAGCTGCCTGATTTCGTCGTGCTGGGCTGCGGCACAGCGGGGAGGGGGGGACGGCGGGGAAGGAGTGCCGGCCAGGGTCCAAGCAAAGAGTCTTGAAGTTATTTCTATAGGGCGGTGGGCACCCGTCAGTGCCCTGAAAGTAGAGCCGAGCACAAAAAAAAAGGGTGAATTTGAGTTTCAGGTTTCTTTAGCCGCGCTTCGGGGCGCGGGGGGCCGGGAAGGGCCGCGCAGGGGAGCAGAAAGGGGCGAAAAGAAAGCGAAATCCAGAAATTCCCATAAACCGAGCGGCTGCTGCCCTCTCCTAGGGCCGAGCAGG
>NC_059486.1:0-18878 GCF_018139145.2 Gymnogyps californianus
TTTTCTCAGGCATTTAGTTCTCTCCTCATCTTTAGGGCTTTCCGTCTCGCCCCCCACCGCAGTTCCTTGTCACCTTGCCCTCCTCAGGTTCCCGTGCAGAGGAGGTTTAAGCATCCTCTCAGACAGACCCACCGCACCGTCCTGCGTGCGAGCGGGTCACTCATGGTCAGCCTCTGCCTACGGCAAGAGGTGCCTGCTCAGGGCTGGAGCTCTCCCGCTCCTCTTGCTGGTAAGAGCAAGCTGAGAGCACCTGCCCTGTGCAGTGCCTGGCCTCCTCCTGCAAGGAGCAAGGCTGTCTGCCTGGACATGCTCTCTCTGAGGGTGTTGTCAGGGACTATCGCGACAGATACGCTTGGCTCCTAGCCGTACTTTGGTTCAGGCTGACGAAGGAGCAACAGGCCTCACGCCCTGCGGTGAGCCTGCAAGCTGGAAAGCTCCTGGCTCCCGTACAAGGGAGTGAAGGTGCCTCGGAAAAATACTTCGAAAGGTGGTTTTGAAACCCCAAAGTACAGAACAACGTACCAGAGCTAAAGCGAAGACATCCATCTTGCTGTACTATTGACTAGCAGCCAACTACTTCACTCCATAAATATTACCATCAGGGTGGGCCCAGTTTGAGCTCTCCCCGAATTGCAGCTGGCCTGCACGCCAGGTGACTCTCCTCTTGAGCAGGGACACCTCTCGAGGTTAGAGATTCCTTACCTGAGACTAAGAGATCCTTCCTTCCCCAAGGCGGAGAGATCCCTTACCTGCAACAGATGAATTAATACGAATGAAACGTTACTAATCCATGTAGCGACAGCAATCTTATTAGAAACATTCTCTAGATAATTCCGTTGGACAGAAACCACTGTCCAAGTCTGAGTACTAAGGATTGGATCCAGCCGCACCTAGGCTCCAGAAGGCGTTTAGGAAGGCTTTTCTTCCTCGTGGAGGTGGTTGTGACACGGGGGGTAGGCCTTTATGGCCTCGGCAACACCTCCCGTGTAGATGGGCCGTCATCCACATCACCCATGGACTGGCCTTCCGCATCCAGAGCCTCATACCTGTTGTACAGAGGCACCCGGGGAGGCGAGGTGGGCAAGGAGGGGGCTCGCCTGCCACCGCCGAGCGTGGCCTTGCCGCCATTCGCTCCTTTCCTTTCAGCTACTGCCTTCAGCCTGGCGGGGGAGGACACAGGCTCCCCTTCATCTTGGGTTTTGCCTGGTGGCTCTCCCTGCTTCTGTCCCAGGGAGGGCAGAGCAGGGTTCTCTCTCTCTCTTCTCTGTCCCCCCAGACTCCCTGACGCTCCTCAGCCTTTCTGCTTCCCCTCGTAGCTCTGCACCAGGCCGAGCAGGTCGCCCGCTTGGTCACACCTCACACCTCGTTCCCGCTCCTGCCACCCATGACCAGCGAGAGGCTCTGGCACGCCCCGCAGCCTGAGGCCTGGACGGCTGCATGCTGCCGCGGGAGCTCTGTCTGGGCTGCCACAGCCATGCTGGCGAGCGCAGAGGACAGGGCTTTCTGCCGGGTGGCTGCCAGAGCCAGCTCCTGCTGAGAGGGGATGACCACCCACGGCACTCACCCCTCGAGCTGGCAGGGTGACGACGCCCTTCCACGCCGACTGCCGCGCCACTGCTGCTCCGGTCGCAGCCTCCCCAGGCCGCTTTTGACAGGGGCGGGGCGAGGGAAGAGAGGGGGCCGCCGAGGAGGGAGGGAGGGAGGGAGGGAGGGGGGGGGAGGGAGGGGGCGCCGCGAGGGAGAGGAGCGGGCCGGAGCCGCTCCGCTCGGCGACTGACGGCTCGCTGCCGTTACAGCGCGTTTAAAGCTCCCGCCGTTGCCTGGCAACGCCCAGGCCTCGGCGGCGGCTCTCGCGAGAGCTGCTGCCGGCTGCCGGCGGGTCACGAGACCCCTGCGCGCGGAGAGCTGCCGGGCCGCTGCGGCCGGGCCGGCTCCGGGGCAGCTCGCCTGGGCGACGGACTGCTGGTTACCGGAACGGCTGGGCAGCGGCCCGGACTGCTCCAGGGAAGGTGCCCGAGGCGATCTTCCTCTCTGAAAGAGAGCTCTCTCCGCCGGGATGCAGGCGGAATTCCTCCCGGGCATCTCCCGGAGTCCTTTGACCTCTGCTTGAGGGACCCGAGATCCGGGCAGCAGCCCCAGACTCCTCCAGGGAAGCTACCCGAGATGATTTTTCTCTTTAAAGGAAGCTCTCTCCGCCGGGATCCACCCGAGACTTTAGGAGATGCTCTTCTGAGGGTGTTGTCAGGGACTACACAGGCTACATACTATAGATACTACATAGAAGCATTTTACACACACCAGTGTGTGAGCAACGGGGCCACTACAGGCAGGGGCAGGCGGAGCCACGCAGAGCTGCACGCAGGAGGCATACGAGTGCCAGAAGTTGCAAGACAAAGAACAAAATAAGCACAAGGGACCGCAGAGAGGCAGGACACCCCGCTGAATACACACGAGTGACCGGCAAAGCCAGCAGCAGGACAAGCAGCTCCAGGGCAGATGAGATCCCCCCTTTTGGGGGGTCGGTAAGTAGCACAAAAATGTCCTGCGTGAAGAGGAAAAACGGAGGAGCCTTTTCCAGTTCCGACTTCTCTCACAAACGAGCTCTCCAGCCTGGTCACACCGACTTCAGCAGCGAGGAGCACCAAGGGCCGTTGTCAGTGCCAGCGATACAGCAGCAGTGCCGTGAGCAGCCCAGGTACCTCGGGAAGCGTGTGGCTTTTCCCAGCATTTGTGGGATGCCAAAGGGAAGAGAGGGAAGACTTCCCCCGAGAAACAGCCTGGCTTGCTTGTTTCTGCTTGTTCTTCTTTAAGTACCTTTCCCTTTCCTTGTAGAAGAAGGCCACTTGTTGGAAGAACAAGAGGCTTTCTCAAAGTCACAAGAATGCCTATCCCAGTTAAAATAAAAAATACTTTTGTTGAGATTTAATGAAACCATTTTCTTTATCGCCTACAACGATTTTCCAAAAGGGATGCACATCTTGCAAATATTGCCCATAATTCTGTAACGGCATTTTCCAGCTGAGAAATCAACATGTCTTTGTGTGCATGCTGTAGCTTCAGCCAGTGAAGTGTTCCTCCTCCGCTGACCTCACCGCTGACACCATCATACGGCCAGCTGCCTGGGTGTCTTTCTGCTAACAATTCCTCAACCATTTTTCCTCTTTCTGCTCTCTGTCCTACCTGACGTTTGTCTGTCTAATTCTTGGCCAGATTTCCTCTACTGCTTCTTGTCAGTAACTCGGGTCTGTCGTCACGTCTCTGTCCATCCTCCTGTGTTCACGTGTACCTGTCTGTCCGTGTCTCCTGATCGCATGTCCCTCTCTGTCACTCTGCTTTATGGGTACAGTTTACAGTCGATGAAAACGTTAAATTTTGAGGTTTTTTATACATGGCCTGCCTTTTGGTAACCCCAGGTGGTAATTCCTCCTGACCCTGCCTGCAGGTGAGTTTGCAGGAAAGGCCCTGGACAGACTTGAAGCCCTCGCGGGACGTGACCAGGCTGTGTTGTGTTCTGCTCTGGTAGGGGTCGGGGAGAGGGAAGATCTCACAAGGTACAGCTTAGTCCTCGGTGCCTGAGCGGAAGAAGAACCAGCGCCGGGCTGCCCAGAAGATGCTTGGCCTCAGGGATGACGGTGCTCCTTCGTGTGGGACAGGGGCAGGTTCCCCAGCAGAGGCGGACGTGAATCACGCTCATTTGAAGCAGACCACTTTAACTTCTTGTAATGTATACATCGGTACGTAGGGTGGATAATCCGTGGAGCAGGGTGGAAACAAGCCAAGCAGACCCTGTGTTGCGTTAGCTGACTCATTTAGAGCATCGTCTCATTCTGCCAGACAAGTTACCCCTGAGACGCAGGTACAGGGCTGCATGTTGCTACTGGTAAAGTAAAAGCCACTCGGCGTTATGTGTTAGACTAGCATTGGGCACGTACGTGCTGACGGTGTCTCAGCTCAGGAGATGGCTGAAGAATGATGGTTTATTGTAAATGCACTAGTGCGATGGCAGAAAGCTGCCTGAGCACGCCCTAGGCACGTCTGAAATCTTAACTCCCAGCCTCATCCCACTACATATCGAAGGCATCAATAATTACACAAGTTGTAGTGTAGTGGTAAAATCTAAGCCAAAATGTTTTCACCAATTTTGACCTTTTTAATGCTGTGAAGCATAGTCCAGGAGTCCATCTACTACTGGAAACCTCTACTTCTTCTTGCAGGGAAAGAGTGTTTGCTGCCAGGGTAAGACTGATGAAAATAACACGCGGTTCCAAGTTGATGCTTGTTTTATGAGAATCTCACTGAATGATTTTTAAATGTAAACTTCCCGATTTAGGACACTCAAGGATCAAAATCTTAAAGCTTGTTGCTCTTTTTCCAAAACCTCTAGGTTGTGAAGAAAAAGACATTCTAGCCCAACATCTTCAGCATGTTAATTTGAAAACGTAAACAAAGTGGAATTTCATTTAAAGCATTTAATAGCTGAGACAAGCAATGTGAAAGGCTGAATTACAAAAGAAGCAATACAACCCGACCTTCATGCTCCAAGTTTACCTTTCCACAACTATTAGTACTTCCAGGTCAGTTCTTTCCACCAAAAAGATGCTGTAGTGGCGAAAAGATTATGCTGGGGAAACAACAACAACAACAAAAAGAGCACATTACACTTCAAATCCTTCTCTGACAATTGTAATACCAAGGTAATTTCTGTCCACCAGAAAGACACAACCCCAGCACAAAGTAATACAGAGGAAGACTGAAAAAAGAGAGGAAACATACAGAATAACTTGTGCCGTGACGGTCCAGTCTCAATAGTTAGAGAGACTGGCATCCATTATGATTAACAAGGAGGTTTATTTCTTCCCAAACTAACCTATCAAACACACAGTTACTGCCGACGTTCAGCTTGTGCTGTGCAGTGAACAGACCACTCTTGCGGGATGCAGCTTCGACAGCTTTAGAGCACTCGTTCAGTCAGCAATGCCCAGCAACTGTTGGCACGGTTACTTGAATTTCGGTTTAAAATGGTGTCTTTGGGAGTCAAAGTTACAAAGGCCACAGTTGCTAAGCGGCCAAGTAAAGGTCATACTTACCTTAACGGGACTGCAGGTCCGCCCCGGGAAGGCCCTGTTACAAGGGGGAGTGTTTAACTCCTTTGGAAATGGGGCTGGAGATGGCACTCCTCAGCTGAGAAAAGCCACATCGTGTGAGGGCTGTGACTGAGGTCAGTAGTAACCCTCCCGTGAGGAGGTTTTTTCCCCAGGACGGCTCAGAAGAGGAACATTTGTTGGGAATGTTGCACCTTACCACAAGACAGAAGGACATCCCCGAATGCTCCTTTGCCTTGGGGGACTTTGGTTTAACCACAGAAAAGAGGTGTCCATTCTCCAGGATAATGCAGAATCCCCTGAACTGCCAGAATCAGGCACAGGCTCTGGCACAGGCTCGGACACAGCCGGGACTGCATCTGCTCCTAGCTGCGGGATTCGTACCTTCTCCAGAACTTTGAGAGACCTCTTCCTTCGGACTCCACGTTTCCTTTGTTCACCATTTGGTCCGTTTGCTGCAGTAGCTGCACTGCACCCTCAGCCTGACCGGCTGCTGCTCTTTGTTCAAGGTGAGATTCCACAGGTCCCCCTGTAAGAAACAGCAGCAAGAACAAAACCACAACCTCGCCCTCTCCCCACTCCCTGCACACCCAACGGCAGACCCTGAAACGGAGAGGTGGGTCCAGACTCGGACTGACGTGACGCCTGGGAGCTTTCAAAGCAATCACAATGCAGGCTGATTTGGAGGTAGGCTCCCATCGCACAGCCCAGCTCTGAGAGAGCTACGCAGCCCAGCTCCGTGGGCGCGAGTTCGTTACGCGGGATGAGAGTCCCAGCCAAGATCAGTGGTGACCTCCCGCTTTACGGCGCTTCTAATTCCTAATCGCACGTGCTGGAAAATACCAAGCACGATTTTTAAAGGAAAACTAAGACCAGTGTAATCCTTGCGGCTTTTGATTTAATATGACCAATTTGAATGAACCAATCCAGGAATTCCTTACTTACAGAAACCCACTTGGTTACAGCCCGCGGTAAGGGATGCTGGACTAAACTCACGCTCCTTTTCTTTGGAGGAATTCTGAAAGGAAAAGGAACCCAAGAACTCTTACACAATGTAAAATTCTGTTGTACAGGAGATTCTTGTTTGCTTGCTTGCTTGCTTGCTTGAAGAACTAAAAGGCAAGGTCTGCTCTCTTGTTCTGTGATTTCATTTGTTTTCCCGCTACTGTGAGGACTTTCTTCACCAACATATGTCTGCCCCTCCCTCCTCAAGACATTCACAGGCCTAACATAAAGCTGTAATTCATTGAGCAGGCTTTAATACAGCAGACAGTGAAAGAATAACAGCAGCTATGGCACAGACAGAGATTTTAAAAGACATGAACAGAGGTGCTGTGGGAAAGAACAGCCTCTGGACAATACAGGCCCCTGGACATCAGCCCTGCTAAGACACAGTCATAGGAAACAGAGTAACAGGGAAGGGACAAAAGTGAAAAGTGCCAGAAGCAAGAGGTGAGCCAGGAATACCCGTTAGGAAGGCTATCAGCACTACAAAGGACCGCAAACAACAAAATCAGCAGGTAAGCCTCTTTAAGAGAGAGTACAACAACTTTGCCATAGACAGAAGAGAAGAGAAGAATAGAGCCACTCCCCGATGGTGTTTCTCTTGCACTAAGCTCAGGTTCATGCAAAATTCCAAACTTCAGATGGCCTGAGATCTTTGCAGTTTAGTCTCAGAGGATTAACTAAATTAGGAAAATTATCTGCAGTGACAGGCTGAGCACCTCTCAGTTCTCTTTCTTTCTTTCTTTCTTTCTCTTTGACTTCTACTGGTGCACTGGGTAAGTGGAAAGATGCGCAGGCTCGACTCCAGTCACCCTGACCAGACAGCCTACTGTCAAAATCGCAGGCCTAGAAGGCATTTGGATGAGAGCTGAAAATGCAATCTATTTAACAGCCACGTGACTGCGGCACTTCCATGCTCCTCCTTCTGAACCGAGTGCCAATGTTGTAAAGTCAATCCTACAGGGACTAAGTAGGCAGATTTCCTTCGTGTTTAACGAGACCCTTCCCTTTTTGAGATGCATTCTAAAACACCAGGTAGATTTGGATCCAAAGTCATACACTGCTGATAAACGGAACAAGAGCCCTGGAGGAATGATCAGAAGAATCCTGAGAAAGTACAGGAGCTAAACCTAATCTTTCTTCTCTTCCTGAATACCAAAAGAAACCACATGGAAAGCACACCAAATGGAAAGCATGTCACAGAAGCACCTGGCTCTGATCTCCTAAAAATGCACAGAAGGGAGAGGTCATCTGCCCATGAGTTCATGCGGTACTCGTGACATCTGGTCTGGTTTTCATAAAGACAACAGTTTGTGTCTGGACATCCCTCTCAGCGTAACAGTGCCCTGACTAGTGCAAATTTCAGGTACGAGTCATGGTGGCACAAGCATCTGTTCTGGAGAAGGTCCTTCTCACCTGAACTGGTATTTGCTCAGTTGATGGTTCATTCATCATAGTTCCAGTTTACCTGGAAAGAGCTCAGGACACGTCCTCCCACATTAGTTAACACAATATGAGGCTACGGTGATGTCTGCCACCTACCACGTTACTTCTCAGGGTCCAACATGCTAACCCGGAGCTCCAGCTTTCAAGGGCTCTAATGCTTGGGAAATTCAGCCCCGTACAAGGAGCGGAGGCATTCTGGGGATGGTGATTATAGCAAAGCGGGGAATAAAAAAGCCTCTTTCAGAGGATGACCCTTATCCCACCAACAGAGCGTCTGGAGCACCTGAGGAAAGAAGCCAGAAGGGGCATGGGTAGAGCCCTGTCACTAATGCTGCAAAGGTAAGCTGAGGGGGAAAAAAAGTAATACAGGTTTTAGAGACAAATAAGCCTGCTTGTTTTGGAGAAGTTCTTCTGTACTGCATGCTCCTGAGGAGTTACCAGGCAGTCTCCTTCCTGTCTTGAAAATCCAACAAACCTGTCCAAACCCCCTCTTCTGAAAGAAAGCTTTGGGCTTACACCAAGGGGAGGGCTGTTTCAATACAGGAGTTTGGCTGTGCAGGCTGAAGGTAACCATGCAACTCGGAGCGCCTGAAATCGCAGGCCATCGTATACGCAGTGAGTCCCTGCAGAGCAATTATGCTGGGATTGGCCCTTTGAAACCAGTTCTACAGGAGCAAGCAGGCAGTATGCCCTGGCCATCTGAGACTTCGAGCAAGCCCACAGACGACACTGGCGTAAAGGCTCAGCCAGTTGTGGAGAGCTCCAAAAGGTTCCCGAAAGGGGGGCAGCACGTCATCATGCAGAAACACGCAGAAATCCGGGTATTTGATGCAACTGTTCACCTCCCCAGGAACAGTGGGAGAAGCAGCTGTTCCTTTTATACCACCAGGCAACTTTCTTTGTGGACAATCCCAAGAGGAATGAGTTTGCCTCCTCGGAAAACACTCTCTCCAAAGAGTTGGAGAGGTAGAAAGGCCAGGAAGGTGACAGTGTGGCAGGGATTGAACTAAATTTAGAACGAGTATCAGTATCCAGAAAACGGATGAAATGCACTGGCACATTTGGGAGGATGGGCAACAGCCAGGAGGAGGAGAACAGGGGTGCTAGGGAAGACCCTGTTACCTAAAGGGTGTGCCTAACAGCAGCTCTGTCAGAGCAGCCTTTTAGCCTGGGGGCTAAAAGAGAAAGAATCTTCCCCTCCTGACAAGGTCTCTGGAGAACAGCGGGTTTAGAAAGCAACTGCCAATCCCTCTGCAACAATCTGGTCGTAAATCTGCCTTCTGATGACATAGTAAGAAAAGGCATGACACTGTTGCAAGAAGAGGGAGATGCCTACAAGGCCACCTGCACAAAGAAAGGAGCTGCTGGGGAGTGGCAAGGACTCACACTGAAGCCAGTATCAAGGTGTCAGCACCCACTATTGGCCCTTCATGGAGTTGTGCACGAAGGGGCATCTGAGGTAAAAGAGGACTGGAGCCTTGAAGACAAGGCAGGGCATCCTTCAGGTTCAGCTCTGAGAGGCTAAGCTCACCCCTAGAGTGCATAGCTTGACAGTCAGAAAAGCTTGTGTCCTCTCCCGGTCAAACTCATCCCTTGGCTAAGTTTGATGAGCAGGAATCAAACATCTCGATGCAGGTGATGCAGGTGAAAAGGGAAAAAAAACATTACCTGGAAGCATTTTGATGCTTGCCACTTTAAGAATCCAGGACTAAACAGATGCTGTTGTCTCCTTCTGAATATTCTGTAGCTTACCGTTTCAAATCCAGGCTTTGCTTTACTCCTATGGTGAACGCACTCGGCTCCAGTTCTAAAAAGAAGTCAAATAGGTAAGAACTCAGTTTACAAAAAGTCACAAAAAGGAAGCAATCTTGTAAATGGCTACGCCAACTGTTTCTTTAGAAATCAGCACTTTAGTACCTCTAGCCAACAAGACACATACCCTTAATCTATATTTGTACTCCTGTCTCAAAGTCTCACTTAAAAAATGAAAATATGCACTCATTTCAGTATTAGGCTTTCTGCTTTTCTAAGAAAACCAACAAGTAGTTAAAAACAGTGTTACGTGACATGGAAAGGGGGGTGAGCAGCGAGCTGAGAAAGCCTGCAAACCCTACACGGTTACTGACACAAAGAGAAGGGCAGGCAGCAAGGAACCACAGAAAGATCTTACAAGACTCGGTCATGGAGCAATCAAATGGCAGAGGAAACTCTGTACAGAGAGGTACAAAGTGGTGCACGTGGGGAAAAACAATCCTGGCTTCACACACAGCATAGTGCTCTCTGAGCTGATCAGTGTCACTGGGGAGGGACACCTGGAGATTCTGGTAGCTCAACACTCAATAGCACCCAAGAAAACCCAAATCCAAATCCCCCGTGAGGACTTAGGAGCAAAAGAGCTCGTCCAAAAAGAAGAAAAGATCAAGAGGTGGTCGGATTACAGTAGGCAAACTCCTTCCCGGGGAGGGGGGAATGCTCACGCTGAATGAGCTCTTCAGTCTAACAGAGTAATCGGAACAAAATGACAGAAGGCTTGAAGCTGATGCCTCACCAATTTAATTTTGCAACCAAGAATACACTTTACAATGATTAACTGTTTTAATCTTTTCTGGAATAGCGTAACTTCTGGGGCAAGACACAGGACTAAGAGAGAACTGCCAGGCTGGATCATGAAATAGCCCTGTCTGGCCTTGTATTTGATGAATCTACAACTCACGTCTTGGCTAAAAGAGTCAGAAAGCATTCTGGATCCTGGTCTCATTCTTCCCTCGTTTCCTGCAGTTTTATTGTGACTAGAAACTGAGAAAGCGGGGGAAAGGCAATGAAAGGACTACGTTTGTATGAGCGGGAAACAAACTGGCTTCAGGCTTCTCCCATTATCATCTCTGCATGAAATACATTTGAGAATTGGGTAGAACAGAAGGCAACAAGGTCTGTACATGGCCATGGAAGGGGAGAGGTGAGCATAAACACTTCCGATCATGCTGGATCTGGGACTCTGCCACATACTTGTGAATATTAAGTACAGGCACAAATTTTCTTTTTTTAAAAGCTACACTCCATGAAATAAAGAAGCCTGCTAGACTACAACTAATAATGGGCCGGCCTCTGAAAGGTAATCAAGAACTAAGCTGGAAGCTAGCCACCATGAGCCAGCATTGCACCCTCGTGCTGAAGGCGGCCAACAACATCCTGAGCTAAATTAGGAAGAGTTTTGCCAGCACCTCGAGGGAGATGATCCTTCCCCTCTGCTCAGGGCTGCTGAGGCCAGTCTGTGTGCTCTGTCCAGACTGGGCTCCCCGGGACAAGACTGGGACTCACTGGCGTGAGCCCAGCAAAGGGCCACAAAGATGATGAAGGGACTGGGGCACATTTCAGGTGTGGAGAGGCTGGGAGAGCTGGGACTGTTCAGCCTGGAGAAGGCTCAGGGGGGATCTTATCGATGTACACCTGATGGGAGGGAATGAAGAAGAGGGAGCCGGGCTCTCCTCAGCAGCGCCTGCTGGCAGGACAAGAGGCAAAGGG
Source organism: Gymnogyps californianus (assembly GCF_018139145.2). NCBI lineage: Eukaryota > Metazoa > Chordata > Aves > Accipitriformes > Cathartidae > Gymnogyps > Gymnogyps californianus. The sequence goes on from NC_059486.1 coordinate 11,076, forward strand.
CACAAACTGCAGAACGTGCAATTCAATCTGAACACAAGAAAAAACTTTTTGACTGCAACTCTGGTCAAGCCCTGCAAACGGTTGCCCACAGAAGCTGTGGCGTCTCCACCCTTGGGAGTCCACTCAGAACCTGAGGGGACGCGTCCCGGGCAACCTGCTCTGGGTGACCCTGCTTGAGCAGGAGGGGTTGGACTCGATGATATCACAGGTCCCGAAAACCTCACTGATTCTGTGAAATCCACAGATACAGAGCTCAGCCTCAACGACTCTGAAATCCACAGATACAGAGCTCAGCCTCAAGCTGAGAGGCAGCATTCATCAGCCAACTCAGAGGAACAGGCTGGGATGCAGCCAGAAAACTGGTCCCAGTTCTTCCCTTGTCATCCCTGGCTCAGGTGTGCAAGCCAGTGCACTGCTCTGTCTTGTTGCTGAGTTCTCATCCCGCTGTGATTCTACAGATAATGTTAACACAAAGGAGTTAAACAGGAAGACCTCTAGTTAACGGCATGGGAACCTGAAAGCGTAGGACAACTTTTCTCCAAACATGGGCAATGCTGCTTAGATCCTGTCACCTATGGAAGAGAAGGAAGACGACAAATGGGGCAAAGGATTACATAGGAATGAAATACGAGGAAGGTGCAAGAGACATGAAAAATATCGAGATGTGCCCTGGAAGACTATTTTGTACTCAACTGACCTGTCCATACCCGACTGTGGGCATGAGGTCTCTGCTCCGACTTCCACTCTTCTCCTCTTCACCCTTCCTTCCACTGCAGGACTTTCTGACACTTCCTTTCTTCTCTTGACCTTCAAAAACATTGCAAACTTGGTACTGATAAAATTTGATTTTGACTTTTCTAGTTTAGAACAACAGTCAGAGCTAATATACATCCGTATTTCGCAAAATTGTTCATGTTCATACAACAAGACCCCAAAAATGATTCAGGAATAAAAGATTAGTTGCCTTATTCAAACTGAAGATAAGCACTGAGAGGCCATCCAGAGAATTATGCTCAACAGTTTTGAACAAGAAATACTGCTTTCCAGGACATCCTATTTGCTCCATCTGCAGAGGAGGGCCTAGGAATGTAATTAGCAGGAATGTCATGCTAGCAGAGAGAGAAAAAATGCTTTGGGGGAATTTGGACGGGACATCTTCACTAATTCACTCCATCTTCAGACACTTACTCGTATTGAAAACAAACCTACCCTGAGCTCTCATTAAACAAAAGCTTCCCAAAGCAGCTTAACTTTGTTGTTTATGACATATACGGTACCTAGGAAACCACTTAATTATTCAGCAATATTGACCTCGTACAGACTCTCACAGGGAAGAAACCATTGGACAGCTCAGCTCAGACTTGGAGAGAACGCATTTAACTGAAGCCAGCAGGGCTCTCAGGCCCTGAGGCAGGACTTCATTCAAAGGCCGATGGAACTGACAGGACGATTTCTCTCAACTGGGACGGCTCTAGGTGAGAATTCAGTGCCACCTCACGTTGCCTGAGTGACACCCAGAAAGAAGAGAACTCTAGCATTGCCTATATAGGTATTCTGCTCCTCCAGGCAATTTGGAATGTAACTTTAAAAAACACCAAAACACAAACTAAAAACACACGCACAACTTACAAGCTCATCGCTGCCCTTGTTTACTTCTTCACCTGTAACAGAGGTATTATAAAACTTGGTGAATATTTGGTGACTGGACTTTCTTTAACCAACTTGAAAGTACATTTTTGCATTGCACCTCGCTTTCTGAGAACAAGACGAACTACTTGGAAACAATGCTGGACTTGCACACGATATGCTGAAATTGAAAAACTGCAAATACAGCTCTTTCAGAACGAGAACTCCTGGCTACGAATGCCCCATGTTGATGGGATGGGGACAATTGCTTTTCTTGACGAGGTCAAAGGAGTCTTCAGAAGAGAAGAAGGAACTGAAGAACTGTTAGCATCACCCTGTGTTCTGGGCACCCGATGGAAGATGCAAGGACAGCTGGAGCACAGCCTCCACGCAATATTGGCCAGCTAACCTCTGATGCGTGGGATCCATACATGTTTTCCTGAAGAAAAATCCCTGCCAACAGAAACTTGAAACAGCAGTGCCGGAAAGTAACAGCACGTTATGCTGTGCATAATTTTAGAATAGAAACGTCGTACAACTGTCTGCAGCGGGCAATTAAATACTGGAGCAAGGCATACATGGAAGCGAGTGAATTCTCCACGTTTAGAAGTTTTCACATCCAGACACGGTATATTTGATAGGGGATGCTACACGCAAGCAAATGGGTGAGACTGAGAAGTGACTACTTGTCCATTTTATAAAGGAGACCAGATTATCAACTAAGCAGTCACAAGACAAACCAGGAGCTTTTTGCAGGGACCAATAATCAGAAGAGGAAATAGTAAGAATAAACACTCAGCTTTCCCAACAGAGGAGGTTAAATGTAGAGTCCCACAGAGGTCTCAGCTGGGGCCTGAGGCTGTTCAGGGAATTCACAGAAAACCTGGAAAATGACACACTAGGGAGGCGACGACATTTGCTAATTATACAAAAGACATTGTTACCATTATTACTATCATTATTTAGAAAAACAAATGCATTCTTTCTTTAGGAAAACAGAAACAAAGAGCGTGAAGTTCAATGTCAACAAATGTAGGGAAAGGGAAAAGCAAGACGTAGATCATAGATCTTTCCAGAAATTATCCAGACGTAACCATACAGACTTACCACAAGATACGTTTTGCTGAAATGAGTTGAGTTCTAGATACACAGTGCAAATGTAGGGATAAGGCACAAGATGGACCTTCCCATGTTTGAATCTCATCTTCGATACTCTCTCCCATTTACTCAAATCTGAGAACGATGATAAGACTTAAGAACATAGCACTAACGTTTCAAAGGAGCAGGACTCCTGACAATGTCTTCTTGTAAAGCTTCAAAAGCCATACCACACTGAACATATGTATAAGGGAGCAAATACAATGGATGACAAGCCTGCAGGCTTTGTGTGTTCAGAAGCCTGTCTAGTCTTCCAGCTATCTCAGCTCAACTACTTCTCCTCATAAAACTCACGCTGTGAGGTGCTTTTTGCTTCTCTCAGCCATCTGTGTGGGTGCGTAAGCATATACTGACATTTGCTCCCACCCAAGAAACAACTTTTATACTCAGCATCCCTCTAGGCAACATAAGCTTTCATGGGAACACTGTCCTGTTCTCTCAAGTTCAAACTCAGACTTCTTCCTGTACAGACTGAAGACGGCTTTGCAGGTACAATCCATCCCCAGAGGCTCATGGATGCGATTTAATCCTAACGTACCTTACAAGAAAACTACCGGGGTCTTCTCTACTAGCGGGCCAACGTTGCTGAGCCTGTAAGGAGCGTTTTACGTTTCATTAACCTTTTTAAGCAACGCACTAGCTTTGCTTGCAATCGCATTAGGTGGGCTTCCTGTGACTTTCTATATACACGTTCATTTCTCTGGCTAAATCAGATTTGGAACGCAGGGGTGTTCATCTCAAAACACTGCAAAACACTTTTCCCGTCAGTCCTCTGCTGAAGGCAACAACTGCGGAGGATCTTCAGCTAATGTAAAACTGCAAAGCTCAGAGGAGTCCTCCTCCAGCGAAAGATCTGCTTCCTTTGACATTCATGTCTAGTGGTGTGCAATGCCCAACAGATAGGAGTCACTCAATCTTTTCTTTTACGAGTAGGAAAGAAAGGATACACGGAAAGATAGTGAAGTGGTCTGTAGAAAACGGATGTAAATCATCAAGATTTCCAAGGATGACTCGAATCGCTTCCTAGAGAGGCCAAAAAAAGAAAGCAAAGAAGAATATTAACCATATAGTCACAATTCCCCTGTCAAGTACAGTTTCGAGGCTTGGGAAGAAAATTAACATCACGTTACAGTTTGCATGAATCCTGGAAGAGCAGGTTCTGGATATTTTGCTTTTCCTCCTCCCCTTCTTCTCCCCGCTCCCTCCCATCACCTTAGAGTGCGCTGCACTAACAGACTCATAGAAACTGAAGTGAATGCATGTCTTAATCTTGAATTCACATAGAAGCATTACGATGGAGAGTGGAGGTGTGCTTTTAAGTTTAACAAGTTTTACATTTAAGAAGCCTCCTTTTTGCCAGCAAAGCACACTTGGTATGGACCTGTTTCGAAAAATAAACATATTCCCCTTTTTCTGAATATTGACCCAATTCAGGAACAAAGGAACTGTAATTCAGCCCCAACAAACTCCTGCTTTATAAACGGGAAACTTTTTCTGGTAACATCTTTCAAAATTTTCAAAAGAGAAAAGAAAAAAAAAATTAACCGATAATTTTCCATATCAGTTAAAATCGCCCATTTTCTTCAATAACATTTAGAATGCTATCACTGTACTCTGAAGATTTTTTAAAATTAAGTAACAGGAGCATTTTTAAGCAGGCACTATATTTGTCTCATTTCCTCGGGAATGGCAGGGCTTTCTTCTGTCTCAGGAAGAAGATGACAACAGCAGAACTCGTCGGTTGTGACCAAGCTTGGTCACAAAGTAATGGCATCATTAAAAGGACGTCCACTGGTTCCACTAGCTCCAGTTACGACGAAAGCATGTGCAATCGAGCATTAGATTAGCCTCTGTCAAGCGAGCTCACCAGTACTGCCACAGCTCCTGACAGAACAGGAGGGTTTGACAGCTAGTCAAGCCTGAGAAGTTAAGAGCAGGGGTCAGGTCTGAGGCTGAGAGCGAAACCACGGCAAAGCGCTACTGCAGAATGCAGCTGAACAGGAATCAGCAAGGAACGGGGTGCAACTGGCTCGACAAATAGGAGTTCTCATTTGTCCAGTTCTAACAGTCAGTAGCTTCTTGGAAATGTTTCAGATAAAAGCATTGCTCGTCTACGCCAATGCTGCCTCTTGATGACATTTCTCGTTTCCGTCATTTTTTTCACCCTCGTACTCTCCAGAGAAGTTCCCCGTTACCCTCACTTGAAACGTTGCGTTTGACAAAATGTCCTCAGTCCCACAACGAACAAAAGATTTGCTCGGCCTAACATTCAGCTAAGGTCCCATGGACCTGCTTCGTCTCCTACCTCTAACTCCTTGGCAGCACTTGCAGTGTTGTCGAGATCAGGAGCGCTGTGAAACAAACAGAGAGAGTTAGTCCCACCCCAATCAAAAAGCAATGGAGCTCCATTTGTTGCAAGAGTTTAAACAGCAACAAAACATCACTCCCGCTGCACAGAGAAAACACTCAGCAGGCAGATGAATTCATAATTTATGGTTCTTAAAAAACATCCACTATTCCACCAGGACTGTTTCTTTTCACTTTTCTGCCCACTTGTCTTTTGTGTGTCTGAGGATACAAGGGATGAGAGATCCGATCTTTTCAGTCGATCCTCAGTAACCTGTAGGATTGGGTTTTTGACAAGGTGCCCTCAAACCAGCGCCTCTGTCTTCCAGCCTATCGCGATGCCATTCTACTCAAGGGACTAAAAGAAGGAACCGGCAGGACGTGTCTCTTCATCCCTCCACGGTGCAAACCTGCAGAGGAATGGGCCTTCACAGCATTGGAGCTAGGCCCTGTGATGCTGGGAGTTGTGTACTGCCTGCATCAAACTGTGTTTCCCAAATATTAACTACATCTTTTGTAAGCCAGCTGCTCAAAAGTTGTTTGCTGCTAGGTATCGCCCAACAAGAAAAATGCACAGGGAGAGAGGAGGTCTTAAAGAAAATCCAAACCCATTAAAAAGTAAACAAATCACACCAATGTCACTTGGAAAGAAGTAAATGCAGCGGAGTGTAAGGAATTACGGCATGCAAGTATTCTCTCTGATCGGTCACCGTCTTATTGTGGGCAAAAGGAGTTTCACTTCCCAAATCTGCAGGCTGACGGATAGCATTGCCTTGGGCAGAAGGCTGTGTACGCACTTCAGGACTTACTCCTTTACTCTCTTATGAATTGGAGGGAATCCAGATCCTTTGAACAAGTACCCCCCTGTTCACCACAGACCATGACACGACGGGGAAGAGCTTCACGAGTTTTGCTGTCAAAGGAGTTGCTTCTGCTACGTTTGACCATGTTGATGTGAAGACCGACTCGATGAGCTCGCTGCCAATTCCAGAAGTTATGATGAAATACAAAAGGTGCCGCAAGTGTCCTCGTGTCCTGTTCCTCCTCAAGTATAACAATGAATTGCAAGAACTGATGTTGCAAGGCACACAAAACCGTGAGGCATGCAGTGGCAATGACAGACTGCCAAACTCAAAACAAATGCGGTGCTCTCTTTCCCATCAGGAGACCAAACACCTGCAGGCTGTTCAGAAACCTCCGCACACTACTGGCAGTGCCTTCCAAAGGGATTGCACTGAGGGAAAGAGCTGCGTCAGCAACATTTCAAGGACCTTCTCAACACTACACGACACCACACGACAGACCACACACCTTCCTCTCCAAAATCAACACAGAGAACAAAACAAGGAGGAAGGTTAATCCTCCTGGGTCCGACACTATTCCAGCAACACGCTAATAAGCAAAGCTAAAGAAACGATTGCGTTTCAATTCATCCAAAATAAAGTCACGCAACAGAATTTCAAAGAGCCAGCCTACTTCGACAAAGGAAAAAGGAGACAAGCGTGGCACGAGATTTAACGTAGCTTCAGGTCTGCAGACAGCCTAACTGGCATCATGTTCGTAGCGCATTCTCTTCAACTCTTCTGCAGCTAACAAGAGTCACTTCCAGAGTAAACCCAGGCTCTGGCAATGTCTGTGCACATCTGACTGCAAAGGGAAATCCATTCACACTCATAAAACACTCTCTGGGCAGATGCTTGAGTCACTCTCTAGGGCATTTTAGCCCGGCTGCACCTGGCATGAAAACAGGGTTTTCGGGATGGCACAACGCCGTTCTGTTTCTCTGATGCAGGGACACTTGCTGACAAAAGGAGCTCAGTCCTACTTTCTGCAGGTTTGCCACCATCTGAAAAGAGATTTAACCTCAACAGTCTATAAGACTTTCCAAAAGCCTGTGAGGGCATCAACCTTGCACTGCTGTCTGATGACGATCGCAGCCTTGAAGGATGTACACAGGGAGCCAGATGATGCTGAGCCACGGCTTTGGGGTTTTTTTATGACTACTTATGAATGCTATCATTATTAACTACTTACCAGAGGCTGAGACAGCAACAACTCCTAAAGTTTCAGACCAAGTTTGAGCCCTACAGAACACTCCTTCAGCAGGACACATCTAAAGCAACCTGGTTTGGAACACTACCCTTAAACCTGAGCAGCTCCAGCTCCTTCTGCCAGAGCAGCTCAAACTTCTGGGCTTATTATAGCCCGCAGCCTCCAGGATTCTGAGTGCCCTCTCACATTAAAAGCTCCACAGCTCCTTGAGTGAGCTGCTCAAGGTTTTGCCCACTCGCAAAAGCCCTTGCCCATCATCTCGGTGTGTCTGACCAGCAGACACAAGCAGATTCCTCCAGGGCAATACCCTCAGGGAAAGTCTTTTTTCACCTCTAAAAGATCACCCTCTTTACTTGCTTTACATCTTCCCCATCTGACCAGACGACTCAGCACCCTGGGCTCCAGTCACTTTGCTGGCTACTAACTGGAACTTCCTATTTGAGGCTTACCGCACAACTGTTACCTCCCACGACCCTCCTGTTCATTGTCCCCTGCACACCCAAAGGCTTGCATGCCAGCAGTACCACAGACTCAAATCCTCTCCCTTCCCTCCCGTTTCTCAGGCTTGCCACTACAGTGCCTTTCTAGACTTATCCTACAAGCCCTGCTCAGCCCCTCTGC
>NC_059486.1:19378-99612 GCF_018139145.2 Gymnogyps californianus
CAAGGGCTCTAATGCTTGGGAAATTCAGCCCCCGTACAAGGAGCGGAGGCATTCTGGGGATGGTGATTATAGCAAAGCGGGGAATAAAAAAGCCTCTTTCAGAGGATGACCCTTATCCCACCAACAGAGCGTTTGGAGCACCTGAGGAAAGAAGCCAGAAGGGGCATGGGTAGAGCCCTGTCACTAATGCTGCAAAGGTAAGCTGAGGGGAAAAAAAGTAATACAGGTTTTAGAGACAAATAAGCCTGCTTGTTTTGGAGAAGTTCTTCTGTACTGCATGCTCCTGAGGAGTTACCAGGCAGTCTCCTTCCTGTCTTGAAAATCCAACAAACCTGTCCAAACCCCCTCTTCTGAAAGAAAGCTTTGGGCTTACACCAAGGGGAGGGCTGTTTCAATACAGGAGTTTGGCTGTGCAGGCTGAAGGTAACCATGCAACTCGGAGCGCCTGAAATCGCAGGCCATCGTATACGCAGTGAGTCCCTGCAGAGCAATTATGCTGGGATTGGCCCTTTGAAACCAGTTCTACAGGAGCAAGCAGGCAGTATGCCCTGGCCATCTGAGACTTCGAGCAAGCCCACAGACGACACTGGCGTAAAGGCTCAGCCAGTTGTGGAGAGCTCCAAAAGGTTCCCGAAAGGGGGGCAGCACGTCATCATGCAGAAACACGCAGAAATCCGGGTATTTGATGCAACTGTTCACCTCCCCAGGAACAGCGGGAGAAGCAGCTGTTCCTTTTATACCACCAGGCAACTTTCTTTGTGGACAATCCCAAGAGGAATGAGTTTGCCTCCTCGGAAAACACTCTCTCCAAAGAGTTGGAGAGGTAGAAAGGCCAGGAAGGTGACAGTGTGGCAGGGATTTGAACTAAATTTAGAACGAGTATCAGTATCCAGAAAACGGATGAAATGCACTGGCACATTTGGGAGGATGGGCAACAGCCAGGAGGAGGAGAACAGGGGTGCTAGGGAAGACCCTGTTACCTAAAGGGTGTGCCTAACAGCAGCTCTGTCAGAGCAGCCTTTTAGCCTGGGGGCTAAAAGAGAAAGAAGCTTCCCCTCCTGACAAGGTCTCTGGAGAACAGCGGGTTTAGAAAGCAACTGCCAATCCCTCTGCAACAATCTGGTCGTAAATCTGCCTTCTGATGACATAGTAAGAAAAGGCATGACACTGTTGCAAGAAGAGGGAGATGCCTACAAGGCCACCTGCACAAAGAAAGGACGCTGCTGGGGAGTGGCAAGGACTCACACTGAAGCCAGTATCAAGGTGTCAGCACCCACTATTGGCCCTTCATGGAGTTGTGCACGAAGGGGCATCTGAGGTAAAAGAGGACTGGAGCCTTGAAGACAAGGCAGGGCATCCTTCAGGTTCAGCTCTGAGAGGCTAAGCTCACCCCTAGAGTGCATAGCTTGACAGTCAGAAAAGCTTGTGTCCTCTCCCGGTCAAACTCATCCCTTGGCTAAGTTTGATGAGCAGGAATCAAACGTCTCGCAGGTGATGCAGGTGAAAAGGGAAAAAAAACATTACCTGGAAGCATTTTGATGCTTGCCACTTTAAGAATCCAGGACTAAACAGATGCTGTTGTCTCCTTCTGAATATTCTGTAGCTTACCGTTTCAAATCCAGGCTTTGCTTTACTCCTATGGTGAACCCACTCGGCTCCAGTTCTAAAAAGAAGTCAAATAGGTAAGAACTCAGTTTACAAAAAGTCACAAAAAGGAAGCAATCTTGTAAATGGCTACGCCAACTGTTTCTTTAGAAATCAGCACTTTAGTACCTCTAGCCAACAAGACACTACCCTTAATCTATATTTGTACTCCTGTCTCAAAGTCTCACTTAAAAAATGAAAATATGCACTCATTTCAGTATTAGGCTTTCTGCTTTTCTAAGAAAACCAACAAGTAGTTAAAAACAGTGTTACGTGACATGGAAAGGGGGGTGAGCAGCGAGCTGAGAAAGCCTGCAAACCCTACACGGTTACTGACACAAAGAGAAGGGCAGGCAGCAAGGAACCACAGAAAGATCTTACAAGACTCGGTCATGGAGCAATCAAATGGCAGAGGAAACTCTGTACAGAGAGGTACAAAGTGGTGCACGTGGGGAAAAACAATCCTGGCTTCACACACAGCATAGTGCTCTCTGAGCTGATCAGTGTCACTGGGGAGGGACACCTGGAGATTCTGGTAGCTCAACACTCAATAGCACCCAAGAAAACCCAAATCCAAATCCCCCGTGAGGACTTAGGAGCAAAAGAGCTCGTCCAAAAAGAAGAAAAGATCAAGAGGTGGTCGGATTACAGTAGGCAAACTCCTTCCCGGGGAGGGGGGAATGCTCACGCTGAATGAGCTCTTCAGTCTAACAGAGTAATCGGAACAAAATGACAGAAGGCTTGAAGCTGATGCCTCACCAATTTAATTTTGCAACCAAGAATACACTTTACAATGATTAACTGTTTTAATCTTTTCTGGAATAGCGTAACTTCTGGGGCAAGACACAGGACTAAGAGAGAACTGCCAGGCTGGATCATGAAATAGCCCTTCTGGCCTTGTATTTGATGAATCTACAACTCACGTCTTGGCTAAAAGAGTCAGAAAGCATTCTGGATCCTGGTCTCATTCTTCCCTCGTTTCCTGCAGTTTTATTGTGACTAGAAACTGAGAAAGCGGGGGAAAGGCAATGAAAGGACTACGTTTGTATGAGCAGGAAACAAACTGGCTTCAGGCTTCTCCCATTATCATCTCTGCATGAAATACATTTGAGAATTGGGTAGAACAGAAGGCAACAAGGTCTGTACATGGCCATGGAAGGGGAGAGGTGAGCATAAACACTTCCGATCATGCTGGATCTGGGACTCTGCCACATAGTTGTGAATATTAAGTACAGGCACAAATTTTCTTTTTTTAAAAGCTACACTCCATGAAATAAAGAAGCCTGCTAGACTACAACTCATAATGGGCCGGCCTCTGAAAGGTAATCAAGAACTAAGCTGGAAGCTAGCCACCATGAGCCAGCATTGCACCCTCGTGCTGAAGGCGGCCAACAACATCCTGAGCTAAATTAGGAAGAGTTTTGCCAGCACCTCGAGGGAGATGATCCTTCCCCTCTGCTCAGGGCTGCTGAGGCCAGTCCGTGTGCTCTGTCCAGACTGGGCTCCCCGGGACGAGACTGGGACTCACTGGCGTGAGCCCAGCAAAGGGCCACAAAGATGATGAAGGGACTGGGGACATTTCAGGTGTGGAGAGGCTGGGAGAGCTGGGACTGTTCAGCCTGGAGAAGGCTCAGGGGGATCTTATCGATGTACACCTGATGGGAGGGAATGAAGAAGAGGGAGCCGGGCTCTCCTCAGCAGCGCCTGCTGGCAGGACAAGAGGCAAAGGGCACAAACTGCAGAACGTGCAATTCAATCTGAACACAAGAAAAAACTTTTTGACTGCAACTCTGGTCAAGCCCTGCAAACGGTTGCCCACAGAAGCTGTGGCGTCTCCACCCTTGGGAGTCCACTCAGAACCGGAGGGGACGCGTCCCGGGCAACCTGCTCTGGGTGACCCTGCTTGAGCAGGAGGGGTTGGACTCGATGATATCACAGGTCCCGAAAACCTCACTGATTCTGTGAAATCCACAGATACAGAGCTCAGCCTCAACGACTCTCTGAAATCCACAGATACAGAGCTCAGCCTCAAGCTGAGAGGCAGCATTCATCAGCCAACTCAGAGGAACAGGCTGGGATGCAGCCAGAAAACTGGTCCCAGTTCTTCCCTTGTCATCCCTGGCTCAGGTGTGCAAGCCAGTGCACTGCTCTGTCTTGTTGCTGAGTTCTCATCCCGCTGTGATTCTACAGATAATGTTAACACAAAGGAGTTAAACAGGAAGACCTCTAGTTAACGGCATGGGAACCTGAAAGCGTAGGACAACTTTTCTCCAAACATGGGCAATGCTGCTTAGATCCTGTCACCTATGGAAGAGAAGGAAGACGACAAATGGGGCAAAGGATTACATAGGAATGAAATACGAGGAAGGTGCAAGAGACATGAAAAATATCGAGATGTGCCCTGGAAGACTATTTTGTACTCAACTGACCTGTCCATACCCGACTGTGGGCATGAGGTCTCTGCTCCGACTTCCACTCTTCTCCTCTTCACCCTTCCTTCCACTGCAGGACTTTCTGACACTTCCTTTCTTCTCTTGACCTTCAAAAACATTGCAAACTTGGTACTGATAAAATTTGATTTTGACTTTTCTAGTTTAGAACAACAGTCAGAGCTAATATACATCCGTATTTCGCAAAACTGTTCATGTTTATACAACAAACCCCCAAAATGATTCAGGAATAAAAGATTAGTTGCCTTATTCAAACTGAAGATAAGCACTGAGAGGCCATCCAGAGAATTATGCTCAACAGTTTTGAACAAGAAATACTGCTTTCCAGGACATCCTATTTGCTCCATCTGCAGAGGAGGGCCTAGGAATGTAATTAGCAGGAATGTCATGCTAGCAGAGAGAGAAAAAATGCTTTGGGGGAATTTGGACGGGACATCTTCACTAATTCACTCCATCTTCAGACACTTACTCGTATTGAAAACAAACCTACCCTGAGCTCTCATTAAACAAAAGCTTCCCAAAGCAGCTTAACTTTGTTGTTTATGACATATACGGTACCTAGGAAACCACTTAATTATTCAGCAATATTGACCTCGTACAGACTCTCACAGGGAAGAAACCATTGGACAGCTCAGCTCAGACTTGGAGAGAACGCATTTAACTGAAGCCAGCAGGGCTCTCAGGCCCTGAGGCAGGACTTCATTCAAAGGCCGATGGAACTGACAGGACGATTTCTCTCAACTGGGACGGCTCTAGGTGAGAATTCAGTGCCACCTCACGTTGCCGGAGTGACACCCAGAAAGAAGAGAACTCTAGCATTGCCTATATAGGTATTCTGCTCCTCCAGGCAATTTGGAATGTAACTTTAAAAAACACCAAAACACAAACAAAACACACGCACAACTTACAAGCTCATCGCTGCCCTTGTTTACTTCTTCACCTGTAACAGAGGTATTATAAAACTTGGTGAATATTTGGTGACTGGACTTTCTTTAACCAACTTGAAAGTACATTTTTGCATTGCACCTCGCTTTCTGAGAACAAGACGAACTACTTGGAAACAATGCTGGACTTGCACACGATATGCTGAAATTGAAAAACTGCAAATACAGCTCTTTCAGAACGAGAACTCCTGGCTACGAATGCCCCATGTTGATGGGATGGGGACAATTGCTTTTCTTGACGAGGTCAAAGGAGTCTTCAGAAGAGAAGAAGGAACTGAAGAACTGTTAGCATCACCCTGTGTTCTGGGCACCCGATGGAAGATGCAAGGACAGCTGGAGCACAGCCTCCACGCAATATTGGCCAGCTAACCTCTGATGCGTGGGATCCATACATGTTTTCCTGAAGAAAAATCCCTGCCAACAGAAACTTGAAACAGCAGTGCCGGAAAGTAACAGCACGTTATGCTGTGCATAATTTTAGAATAGAAACGTCGTACAACTGTCTGCAGCGGGCAATTAAATACTGGAGCAAGGCATACATGGAAGCGAGTGAATTCTCCACGTTTAGAAGTTTTCACATCCAGACACTATATTTGATAGGGGATGCTACACGCAAGCAAATGGGTGAGACTGAGAAGTGACTACTTGTCCATTTTATAAAGGAGACCAGATTATCAACTAAGCAGTCACAAGACAAACCAGGAGCTTTTTGCAGGGACCAATAATCAGAACAGGAAATAGTAAGAATAAACACTCAGCTTTCCAACAGAGGAGGTTAAATGTAGAGTCCCACAGAGGTCTCAGCTGGGGCCTGAGGCTGTTCAGGGAATTCACAGAAAACCTGGAAAATGACACACTAGGGAGGCAACGACATTTGCTAATTATACAAAAGACATTGTTACCATTATTACTATCATTATTTAGAAAAACAAATGCATTCTTTCTTTAGGAAAACAGAAACAAAGAGCGTGAAGTTCAATGTCAACAAATGTCGGGAAAGGGAAAAGCAAGACGTAGATCATAGATCTTTCCAGAAATTATCCAGACGTAACCATACAGACTTACCACAAGATACGTTTTGCTGAAATGAGTTGAGTTCTAGATACACAGTGCAAATGTAGGGATAAGGCACAAGATGGACCTTCCCATGTTTGAATCTCATCTTCGATACTCTCTCCCATTTACTCAAATCTGAGAACGATGATAAGACTTAAGAACATAGCACTAACGTTTCAAAGGAGCAGGACTCCTGACAATGTCTTCTTGTACAGCTTCAAAAGCCATACCACACTGAACATATGTATAAGGGAGCAAATACAATCTGTCGGTATGAACTTGCGAAAAAGCACGAGTAGCACATTACAAGAAACACTCACCCAGGTGATCCTCTCCCATCAGTCGCTTGTATTAATAGCCTTGTGTGTCCTTAACTGTATTTGGCTTCAGTCAAATTCAATTAATGAATTTGTCAATTCCAATTAATAAGCTGCAGAACATGCAGCAGACATGGCTAAATTCTGTCCAGTTGCGCAAGCAAGAAGAAAGAGATGAAGGCTAGCTGGGCCTTTGAGCGCTCTGATGAAAAGACATCTCGAAGGCGGAGGAGCCTGTAGTAAAGCTGCTGGCCAGAATAATCCAGTCTCAAATGCCTCAGCACTTCCATACCCAAAGTGAAATCCCCAGGAAACTACGCTCCACAAAACCTGGGCATGCCAATAGCTCACTATCAGCTTCTATATGCCTATGCTGTGCAAGGGCTTTTACAGCTTTTACAGCGCCGTCTTTTGATAGCAGGCCAGACTGACAGCAGCTAAATGCCCCTGGAAACTTCAGGAAGAAGGAAAAACTCTGGTGACTGGTCCCACAGGAGTAAGGGGGATGCGCAAAATAAGGTGAATGCTGGGTGGAGGACATGTGCTTCACTTTTATTTCTAGACTTCAAAGACTACACGGAAGAGGGGACCAGGATAACTGGATGACAAGCCTGCAGGCTTTGTGTTCAGAAGCCTGTCTAGTCTTCCAGCTATCTCAGCTCAACTACTTCTCCTCATAAAACTCACTCTGTGAGGTGCTTTTTGCTTCTCTCAGCCATCTGTGTGGTGCGTAAGCATATACTGACATTTGCTCCCACCCAAGAAACAACTTTTATACTCAGCATCCCTCTAGGCAACATAAGCTTTCATGGGAACACTGTCCTGTTCTCTCAAGTTCAAACTCAAACTTCTTCCTGTACAGACTGAAGACGGCTTTGCAGGTACAATCCATCCCCAGAGGCTCATGGATGCGATTTAATCCTAACGTACCTTACAAGAAAACTACCGGGGTCTTCTCTACTAGCGGGCCAACGTTGCTGAGCCTGTAAGGAGCGTTTTATGTTTTATTAACCTTTTTAAGCAACGCACTAGCTTTGCTTGCAATTGCATTAGGTGGGCTTCCTGTGACTTCTATATACACGTTCATTTCTCTGGCTAAATCAGATTTGGAACGCAGGGGTGTTCATCTCAAAACACTGCAAAACACTTTTCCCGTCAGCCCTCTGCTGAAGGCAACAACTGCGGAGGATCTTCAGCTAATGTAAAACTGCAAAGCTCAGAGGAGTCCTCCTCCAGCGAAAGATCTGCTTCCTTTGACATTCATGTCTAGTGGTGTGCAATGCCCAACAGATAGGAGTCACTCAATCTTTTCTTTTACGAGTAGGAAAGAAAGGATACACGGAAAGATAGTGAAGTGGTCTGTAGAAAATGGATGTAAATCATCAAGGTTTCCAAGGATGACTCGAATCGCTTCCTAGAGAGGCCAAAAAAAGAAAGCAAAGAAGAATATTAACCATATAGTCACAATTCCCTGTCAAGTACAGTTTCGAGGCTTGGGAAGAAAATTAGCATCACGTTACAGTTTGCATGAATCCTGGAAGAGCAGGTTCTGGATATTTTGCTTTTCCTCCTCCCCTTCTTCTCCCCGCTCCCTCCCATCACCTTAGAGTGCGCTGCACTAACAGACTCATAGAAACTGAAGTGAATGCATGTCTTAATCTTGAATTCACATAGAAGCATTACGATGGAGAGTGGAGGTGTGCTTTTAAGTTTAACAAGTTTTACATTTAAGAAGCCTCCTTTTTGCCAGCAAAGCACACGTGGTATGGACCTGTTTCGAAAATAAACATATTCCCCTTTTTCTGAATATTGACCCAATTCAGGAACAAAGGAACTGTAATTCAGCCCCAACAAACTCCTGCTTTATAAACGGGAAACTTTTTCTGGTAACATCTTTCAAAATTTTCAAAAGAGAAGAAGAAAAAAAAAAATTAACCGATAATTTTCCGTATCAGTTAAAATCAGCCCATTTTCTTCAATAACATTTAGAATGCTATTACTGTACTCTGAAGATTTTTTAAAATTAAGTAACAGGAGCATTTTTAAGCAGGCACTATATTTGTCTCATTTCCTCGGAATGGCAGGGGCTTTCTTCTGTCTCAGGAAGAAGATGACAACAGCAGAACTCGTCGGTTGTGACCAAGCTTGGTCACAAAGTAATGGCATCATTAAAAGGACGTCCACTGGTTCCACTAGCTCCAGTTACGACGAAGCATGTGCAATCGAGCATTAGATTAGCCTCTGTCAAGCGAGCTCACCAGTACTGCCACAGCTCCTGACAGAACAGGAGGGTTTGACAGCTAGTCAAGCCTGAGAAGTTAAGAGCAGGGGTCAGGTCTGAGGCTGAGAGCGAAACCACGGCAAAGCGCTACTGCAGAATGCAGCTGAACAGGAATCAGCAAGGAACGGGGTGCAACTGGCTCGACAAATAGGAGTTCTCATTTGTCCAGTTCTAACAGTCAGTAGCTTCTTGGAAATGTTTCAGATAAAAGCATTGCTCGTCTACGCCAATGCTGCCTCTTGATGACATTTCTCGTTTCCGTCATTTTTTCACCCTCGTACTCTCCAGAGAAGTTCCCCGTTACCCTCACTTGAAACGTTGCGTTTGACAAAATGTCCTCAGTCCCACAACGAACAAAAGATTTGCTCGGCCTAACATTCAGCTAAGGTCCCATGGACCTGCTTCGTCTCCTACCTCTAACTCCTTGGCAGCACTTGCAGTGTTGTCGAGATCAGGAGCGCTGTGAAACAAACAGAGAGAGTTAGTCCCACCCCAATCAAAAAGCAATGGAGCTCCATTTGTTGCAAGAGTTTAAACAGCAACAAAACATCACTCCCGCTGCACAGAGAAAACACTCAGCAGGCAGATGAATTCATAATTTATGGTTCTTAAAAAACATCCACTATTCCACCAGGACTGTTTCTTTTCACTTTTCTGCCCACTTGTCTTTGTGTGTCTGAGGATACAAGGGATGAGAGATCCGATCTTTTCAGTCGATCCTCAGTAACCTGTAGGATTGGGTTTTTGACAAGGTGCCCTCAAACCAGCGCCTCTGTCTTCCAGCCTATCGCGATGCCATTCTACTCAAGGGACTAAAAGAAGGAACCGGCAGGACGTGTCTCTTCATCCCTCCACGGTGCAAACCTGCAGAGGAATGGGCCTTCACAGCATTGGAGCTAGGCCCTGTGATGCTGGGAGTTGTGTACTGCCTGCATCAAACTGTGTTCCAAATATTAACTACATCTTTTGTAAGCCAGCTGCTCAAAAGTTGTTTGCTGCTAGGTATCGCCCAACAAGAAAATGCACAGGGAGAGAGGAGGTCTTAAAGAAAATCCAAACCCATTAAAAAGTAAACAAATCACACCAATGTCACTTGGAAATAAGTAAATGCAGCGGAGTGTAAGGAATTACGGCATGCAAGTATTCTCTCTGATCGGTCACCGTCTTATTGTGGGCAAAAGGAGTTTCACTTCCCAAATCTGCAGGCTGACGGATAGCATTGCCTTGGGCAGAAGGCTGTGTACGCACTTAGGACTTACTCCTTTACTCTCTTATGAATTGGGAGGGAATCCAGATCCTTTGAACAAGTACCCCCTGTTCACCACAACCATGACACGACGGGGAAGAGCTTCACGAGTTTTGCTGTCAAAGGAGTTGCTTCTGCTACGTTTGACCACGTTGATGTGAAGACCGACTCGATGAGCTCGCTGCCAATTCCAGAAGTTATGATGAAATACAAAAGGTGCCGCAAGTGTCTCGTGTCCTGTTCCCTCAAGTATAACAATGAATTGCAAGAACTGATGTTGCAAGGCACACAAACCGTGAGGCATGCAGCGGCAATGACAGACTGCCAAACTCAAACAAATGCGGTGCTCTCTTTCCCATCAGGAGACCAAACACCTGCAGGCTGTTCAGAAACCTCCGCACACTACTGGCAGTGCCTTCCAAAGGGATTGCACTGAGGGAAAGAGCTGCGTCAGCAACATTTCAAGGATCTTCTCAACACTACACGACACCACACGACAGACCACACACCTTCCTCTCCAAAATCAACACAGAGAACAAAACAAGGAGGAAGGTTAATCCTCCTGGGTCCGACACTATTCCAGCAACACGCTAATAAGCAAAGCTAAAGAAACGATTGCGTTTCAATTCATCCCAAAATAAAGTCACGCAACAGAATTTCAAAGAGCCAGCCTACTTCGACAAAGGAAAAAGGAGACAAGCGTGGCACGAGATTTAACGTAGCTTCAGGTCTGCAGACAGCCTAACTGGCATCATGTTCGTAGCGCATTCTCTTCAACTCTTCTGCAGCTAACAACAGTCACTTCCAGAGTAAACCCAGGCTCTGGCAATGTCTGTGCACATCTGACTGCAAAGGGAAATCCATTCACACTCATAAAACCACTCTCTGGGCAGATGCTTGAGTCACTCTCTAGGGCATTTTGGCTGCAACCCACGCATGAAAACAGGGTTTTCGGGATGGCACAACGCCGTTCTGTTTCTCTGATGCAGGGACACTTGCTGACTCAAAAGGAGCTCAGTCCTACTTTCTGCAGGTTTGCCACCATCTGAAAAGAGATTTAACCTCAACAGTCTATAAGACTTTCCCAAAAGCCTGTGAGGGCATCAACCTTGCACTGCTGTCTGATGACGATCGCAGCCTTGAAGGATGTACACAGGGAGCCAGATGATGCTGAGCCACGGCTTTGGGGTTTTTTTATGACTACTTATGAATGCTATCATTATTAACTGCTTACCAGAGGCTGAGACAGCAACAACTCCTAAAGTTTCAGACCAAGTTTGAGCCCTACAGAACACTCCTTCAGCAGGACACATCTAGAAGCAACCTGGTTTGGAACACTACCCTTAAACCTGAGCAGCTCCAGCTCCTTCTGCCAGAGTAGCTCAAACTTCTGGGCTTATTATAGCCCGCAGCCTCCAGGATTCTGAGTGCCCTCTCACATTAAAAGCTCCACAGCTCCTTGAGTGAGCTGCTCAAGGTTTTGCCCACTCGCAAAAGCCCTTGCCCATCATCTCGGTGTGTCTGACCAGCAGACACAAGCAGATTCCTCCAGGGCAGATACCCTCAGGGAAAGTCTTTTTTTCACCTCTAAAAGATCACCCTCTTTACTTGCTTTACATCTTCCCCATCTGACCAGACGACTCAGCACCCTGGGCTCCAGTCACTTTGCTGGCTACTAACTGGAACTTCCTATTTGAGGCTTACCGCACAACTGTTACCTCCCACGACCCTCCTGTTCATTGTCCCCTGCACACCCAAAGGCTTGCATGCCAGCAGTACCACAGACTCAAATCCTCTCCCTTCCCTCCCGTTTCTCAGGCTTGCCACTACAGTGCCTTCTAGAAATGAGAGAAGCACTTATCCTACAAGCCCTGCTCAGCCCCTCTGCCTGCAGGAGAGGCACGCTGTTGCTTCCAAACAACAGGACAGGTTTGTCACAAACGCATTTGAAAGAGGAGTGGCAGCGGAAAGGGAACCTTGAGAGAGAAAAAGCCCCGAGAGCACAACAGACATCTCCTGCAGCAGCCAGGGAGAGTTCCCAACGGCTCTTTCTACATCCACGCTCGAGCGCCAGATTGCAAGGCCAGCAAAAGGCACATTGCTAACAGCAGACGGCCCAAGAAATAAGTACGTACTTTGAGTACAGAGCTCCACGGCTGTGCTGGTTTTGACTGGGATAGAGCTAATTTTCTCCACAGTAGCTTGGATGGGGCTGTGTTTTCGGATTTGTGCTGGAAACAGGGTTGATAACACAGGGACTTCTTAGTTACTGCTGAGCAGTGCTCACACAGCGTCAAGGCCTCTTCTGCTCCTCACACCGCCCCACCAGCGAGTAGGCTGGGGGTGCACAAGGAGTTGGGAGGGACAGGGCTGGGACGGCTGACCCCAACTGACCCAAGGGATATTCCGGACCATAGGACGTCACGCTCAGCAGTAAAACTGGGGGAAGGAGAAGGAAGGGGGGATGTTCGGCATTATGGCATTTGTCTTCCCAAGTAACCGTTAGGCGTGATGGAGCCCTGCTTTCCTGGAGACGAAACACCTGCCCGCCGATGGGAAGCAGTGAATGAATTCCCCAGTTTGCTTTGCTTGCGTGCGTGCACGGCTTTTGCTTTACTTATTAAACTGTCTTTATCTCAGCCCATGAATTGTCTGACTTTTACCCTTCCGATTCTCTCCCTCATCCCACTGCGGGGCAGTGCGTGAGCGGCCGCGTGGGGCTTAGTTGTCGGCTGGGGTTAAACCGCTACAAAGCTCCTCAGTTAAACACTCACCAAATTTCAAAATCCTGTCCGTAAAACCGGCCTCTTTTTCCACTGAAGCACAAAATCCACCCATGGCAGTGAAGCAGGAGCATTTTTTACACCTCACAGGACTCTCTCACGCCAACGCTCAGCCTGTGCAAGTGCAGTAGCAACTTTTAAGTGACCACTTTCACCATCAGTGAAAGAAGGCAGGAAATGAGGAGCCCCCGAGATCTGACTCGAGGGTTTCGTATTAACTCCCTGCCACGTGCAGCCATCAAACTGCAGGCTGACTGTGCACCTTTCACATGCTCACCTGTTGAAGTTGCCGTACCGGATTTTAAACTTGTACACCAGCCTGCCCGCACGAAGAAACCTTGTTTCAGGCAACGGAGAGGTAAATGGCTTCAACGACATCCTTCTTGCTCCCGGAATGCCAGCCTAGGGAAGCAGGAGAGTCAAAGGCCCATTACTAAACCCCTTCACCGGATCGCCTTCTGTCATACAGAAGAAAAGGTGACAGGCAGTTTCTCCTCGAGAGGCCATCTGCAGAGAGAACAGATTGCCCACCGGTATCTCCTACCCGTCAGAAAACGGCTGATTCAAGTGTCCGTTCCAGGACCGCAGGGCAGCTTGGAGCAGGAGGAGAGGACGGACTCGGAGCGGACGGCTACCCCGCCTGCGGCTCCGCTGCTCGGGAAATGTCACTCCCCACGTCCCCGAAGCTCCACAGGCCTCTCGCCCCGGGGGCTGCCAAGAAAGCCCGCGCAGGACCGTGTCGCAGCCCGTGACCGACACCAGGCCGTGAGGGACACCCCGCCTGCTGCGGGTCCCTGCAGCCCCCGCGGGTCCAGCCAGGAGGAGCTCGTTTCTCTCCACACCCGCACGCCTCCCCGCTGCCCCCCGGCCTCCCTCCGCCGGACAGCCGCCAGCGGGAGGCAGTCCCCGGCCGCCCCCGCAGCCCCGGGGCCGGGAGGACGGGCCGGGGCCGGCCGGGCCTGCCGGGGCAAGGCCGGGACCCGCCGCGGACGCCGGCCCAGCGCCCCGGCCTGCCGAGAGGGGAGATGCCGCCGCCTCCTCAGCCCCGCTGCCGGCCTGCGAGGCCCCCGGGCAGCCCCGGCGCTGGCGACCACCGGGCAGCCCGCCGCTCCGCCGAAGCGGAGGAGCCCCCGCCACGGCCACCGGCCCCGCCGCGCCGCCGCCCGCCCTTGCCTCAGCCGGGGCCGGGCCGAGCCGAGCCGAGCCGAACCGAGCCGAGCCGAGCCGAGCCAGCCGAGCCGAGCGGAGCCAGCGAGCCGAGCCCAGCCGAGCGAGCGGAACCGAGCGGAGCCAGCCGAGCGAGCCGAGCCGAGCCGAGCCCAGCCGAGCCGAGCGAACCGAGCCGAGCCGAGCCGAGCCAGGCTAGCCCAGCCGAGCCGAGCGAGCCGAGCCCAAGCCGAGCGGAGCCCAGCCGAGCCGAGCGAACCGAGCCGAGCGGAGCCGAGCCGAGCCCAGCCGAGCCCAGCCGAGCGCGGCTGCCCCCACCCTCTGCTCCAGCTCCCCACGGCCGCGGGCTGCTCTGCACTGGCCTGCTGCTGCTGCTGCTGCTGCTGCTGCTGCTGCTGCGCTGCTGCTGCTGCTGTGCTGACCACCTCAGAGGCGGCTGCATTTTGGGGCTCGGAGCGCTTTGGGTTCCAGTGTGAGCCCAAAGCATCAGCGGAGTTGGCCTTAGCTTGTGGCAGGGCTTGCAACTGCTTGCAAAGGGGTCTGGGCTGTGCCCAGGCTCTCAAGTCAACGTTCACTCTGGTGCCTGATGACAGGCCCTTGGCAGCGGCCCTGGTAGCTCACCCCTTGCTCTCCCAGATCGCAATCGTGTCAGGTTTGCCTTTTCTCGTTTTAGGCACCTTTCCTGCAAAGATGCCCGCAGATATTTCCATTCCTCCACTACGCACACAGAGTGTGATTCCTGGAGGCCACGGAAATGCAAGAGCAGCGGCGTTATCTCGTCTGAGGTTTTGGGAGGAAGCGCCCTCTTAGATAGCTGCCTGGCGCCTTTCTGGCAGCCACGATTTACTTCTAACCGGCACGACTGAAAAGCTCCATGGTCAGTGACCTAGCTGAGCAGCGATCAAAAAGAAGCCACTTTTATCCCACGAGAGCCTAACGTGACGTTCGTACAGCCTGCCAAGGAAAGCAGCAACTGCAGACCAAGTGGGCGTTATGCAAGAAAACCATGCCGACACATTTGTCCGCAAACAGGAACGACCACTCTCCCTGACAGTAATGTCCCAGTGGTGCTCCACGAAATCCATAGTCCCCTCGGGTGCTGGCGGAGCAAGCTGGGAAAATCCGAATGCCGAAACCCGTGGGGTTTCTGCTCTCAGCTCCCGAAAAGAGTCCTGTTCATCTGTTCCAGGAAGCCAGTGTCACCTTTGCAGGGCGGGAAACAAAGCTGGTCCAATAGACACCTAAGTAAGTGCAACGTGAAGTCAGAGCGCAAATGGTGACAAAAATGGGGGGAGCAGGGGGGAAGCCCGGCCCGGCCCCTCGGGAGCTCCGAGTGTCCCCGGGGAGCACGAAGCCGGCAGCCGCCCTTCCTCACGCTCCTGTCCGGCTCCTTCTGCCAGCTCCTCCGCTCCTCCCTGCAGCAGCAGGCACCGGCACCCTCCAACACCCCCGGGGGCCGGCCCGCGAAGACCCCCGCCAGGGACAGCCCCGGGCGGTGCTGCCCAGAGCCCACCCAGCCCCGCTGTCCTCCCGCGGCACCCACCCGCACCCCAGCCCACCCCTTCTCCCCGTGGTTTGTCCCCGCGGCAGCTGCAGCAGGATCGCGCTGCTTTCCAGCCCCAGCGTGCGGGGCAGGGCTGCACAAACGCAGCCCGAGGGGTCACGTCCTGCGGGCAGAGACCAGCGGAGACCCGCGAGGGAAACCGCCGCGGACAGCGCCCGGACGGCAGCAGCGGCAGCAGCGGCAGCAGCGGGAGGAGGAAAACGCGCCGGAGCTGCTCCACTGGCCGGGCGACGCTTCACGCGTGGGATGCACCGTCCCGAGAGCGGGGCTAGCCCAGAGGCGGCTGGCTAACGAGCCCGGCGGCAGGGACAGGCTGGCCAGCAGCGCTGAGCACAAGGCGAAGTCTGCCGCGGGTGCAGCGAGGGCTGGCGCAGCCTTAGTCCTGGCTGGCACTGGGTGCCTCCAGAGAGCGCCGGGACGACGGGAACCGGCTCCGTCCCGTTGCCTCGGTGTCCTTGTCATCAGGGCGATCGCTGCCAGAGACACAGGGACCCCCCCGGGTCGCTCCCCCGCTCCCCGGCCCCTGGCAGTGGCCCTCTCCATCTGCCCACCTACCCCTGCCGTGGGCAGGAGGTCTCCGCGCTCCCCCGCCGGAGCGGAGCAGGACGAGGAGCTGCAGCGCCCGGTGCGCGGTGCCGAGGGGCCGGTTCCTGCCCACCGTCCCTGCGGCTGGAGGAGCCGCACCGCGCCCGCAGGCAGCGCTGCCCGCCCTGCCCGCCCTGCCTGCCCGCTCCGCTCGGCTCGGCTGGGCTCGGCTCCGCTCGGCTCCGAAGGGCTCGGCTGAGGTCGGCGCCGCTCGGCTCGGCTCGGCTCGGCTCGGCTCGACTCGTTTGGGCTCGACTCGGCTCCGCTGGGCTCGGCTGGGCTCAGTTCCCCTCGGCTCGGCTCGACTCGGCTCGGCTTCGGGCTCGGCTCGGCTCGGGCTCGGCTGCGCGGCGGGAGGCCCGGCGGAGCGGCGGGGCAGGTCTGGGCGCGGAGGGGGCCGGGGGCTCCCGGTGGCTGCGGGCAGGGGCCGGGCTGGTTCCAGGGAGCGGGTGGGACTTGCTCCGTGGGAGGCTGTGGAGGCACCGGCAGGGCCCGAGGGGCAGAAGCGCCGGGCCAACAGGTCCGTGAGCGGGTCCCCACGGGAGCAGGCAGAGGGGCAGCCCTCGGGCATCCCCAGGCCGAGCCGGCGGGGGCCCCCGGGACGGGGTGCAGGGGGCCAGGCTGGAGCGCTCTCCCGGAGAGCAGCTCCTCCTGCTGCTGGCAGCACCGACCAACCCTCCGGGCTGGAGGTCAGCACGGCCACGGCAGACCCGGCCGCTCCCTGGAGGAAAGGGCTGGGTGCTGGCCAGGCTGGGGGGCAGAGCTGCTCCCCTCCCTCCCTCCC
Source organism: Gymnogyps californianus (assembly GCF_018139145.2). Classification (NCBI taxonomy): domain Eukaryota; kingdom Metazoa; phylum Chordata; class Aves; order Accipitriformes; family Cathartidae; genus Gymnogyps; species Gymnogyps californianus. The sequence continues at coordinate 36,200 of NC_059486.1, forward strand.
TCCCTCCCTCCCTGCCGCCCCGCAGGGCAGAGGCTGCCAGACCCCCCCGGAGCGGGCAGGGTGTGCAGGCGCAGCCCTGGGCCCGAGGAACAGGATCAGGCCCGGGCCGGCGGAGATGCTCTCGGGCTGCGACCAGGACAGACGAGACACAACCAGCAACTCCGGCAGAGGAGACCAAGGCTCCGCTTTTATTGCAGGCACGGCCGGGCGGCAAGCGGCGGCTCCTTCCTGACGGAGCATCGCGCCTGCAGCCTTCCAAGCGGGCCGTGTTTTGCAGAGGGCAGAAGACCCCCAGGTGACCTCATGCCTGGAGGTCCTTGAGGTTCCCCTGCCAGGCTGGCCAGGGAAGAGAGGCGGAGGGATGGAGGGCACAGCTGGACTCCTGGTCCTGCAAGAGCAGGGAATCGCTGGCCAGAAAAGGCCCCGAGGAGCCCTGGCAAGGGGCCGTGCTCGATGCTGCAGAGGAAGGCGAAAAAACCCCGGGACCTGTGCCAATCTGCCCGGGGGAAAAAACTCCTTCCTGACCCCAGAACTGGCGGCCGGCTGTTCCTGAGCATGTGAGCAAGACTTGCTGCCTGGCTCCCCGGGGCTGCCATGGCTCCAGGGGACACCAGTACTGCCCAGCCTCTTCCCTCTCTTCCCTGGAGGCATCTCAGGGGCTTCCAAGCACGGAGACCTGAGACAGGTTTCTGCTCTGGCAGGTCTCTGTCATCCCAGGTGGCCACCAAGGGTTCCTCTCGGGCAACTGCCTGAGCTGTTGGGCCTAGTTTAAAGGAAACTCTCTCCTCCAGGATCCAGCTGAGACAGGCTCTGACCTTTTCTTATAAGCCTGGATATTCCGCGTAGCAGCCCCAACTCCTGCAAGGAAGATACCCGGAGATCACTTTTCTCTCTAAAGAAGATCTCTCCTTCGGGATCCACCCGAGATCCTCCCAGGCATCTCCCGAGGCTTTTGACCTCTTCTTGAGGACCTGAGATCCCGGGTAGCAGCCCCAGACTCCTCCAGGGAAGCTACCCGAGATGATTTCCTCTTAAAGGAAGCTCTCTCCTCCGGGATCCACCCGAGATTCCTCCCAGGCATCTCCCGGAGGCTTTTGACCTCTTCTTTGAGGGACCTGAGATCCCGGGTAGCAGCCCCAGACTCCTCCAGGGAAGCTACCCGAGATGATTTTCCTCTTAAAGGAAGCTCTTCTCCTCCGGGATCCACCCGAGATTCCTCCCAGGCATCTCCCGGAGGACTTTTGACCTTTCTTGAGGACCTGAGATCCCGGGTAGCAGCCCCAGACTCCTCCAGGGAAGCTACCCGAGATGATTTCTCTCCCTAAAGGAAGCTCTCTCCTCCGGGATCCACCCGAGATTCCTCCCAGGCATCTCCCGGAGGCTTTTGACCTCTTCTTAAGGACCTGAGATCCCGGGTAGCAGCCCCAGACTCCTCCAGGGAAGCTACCCGAGATGATTTTCTCCCTTAAAGGAAGCTCTCTCCTCCGGGATCCACCCGAGATTCCTCCCAGGCATCTCCCGGAGGATTTTGACCTCTTCTTGAGGGACCTGAGATCCCGGGTAGCAGCCCCAGACTCCTCCAGGGAAGCTACCCGAGATGATTTCTCTCTTAAAGGAAGCTCTCTCCTCCGGGATCCACCCGAGATTCCTCCCAGGCATCTCCCGGAGGATTTTGACCTCTTCTTTAGGGACCTGAGATCCCGGTAGCAGCCCCAGACTCCTCCAGGGAAGCTACCCGAGATGATTTCTCTCCTAAAGGAAGCTCTCTCCTCCGGGATCCACCCGAGATTCCTCCCAGGCATCTCCCGGAGGCTTTTGACCTCTTCTTTAGGACCTGAGATCCCGGGTAGCAGCCCCAGACTCCTCCAGGGAAGCTACCCGAGATGATTTTCCTCCTTAAAGGAAGCTCTCTCCTCCGGGATCCACCCGAGATTCCTCCCAGGCATCTCCCGGAGGATTTTGACCTCTTCTTGAGGGACCTTGAGATCCCGGGTAGCAGCCCCAGACTCCTCCAGGGAAGCTACCCGAGATGATTTCTCTCCTAAAGGAATCTCTCTCCTCCGGGATCCACCCGAGATTCCTCCCAGGCATCTCCCGGAGGATTTTGACCTCTTCTTTAGGGACCTGAGATCCCGGGTAGCAGCCCCAGACTCCTCCAGGGAAGCTACCCGAGATGATTTCTCTCTCTTAAAGGAAGCTCTCTCCTCGGGATCCACCCGAGATTCCTCCCAGGCATCTCCCGGAGGATTTTGACCTCTTCTTTAGGACCTGAGATCCCGGGTAGCAGCCCCAGACTCCTCCAGGGAAGCTACCCGAGATGATTTCTCTCCTTAAAGGAAGCTCTCTCCTCCGGGATCCACCCGAGATTCCTCCCAGGCATCTCCCGGAGGCTTTTGACCTCTTCTTTAGGGACCTGAGATCCCGGGTAGCAGCCCCAGACTCCTCCAGGGAAGCTACCCGAGATGATTTTCTCTCTCTAAAGGAAGCTCTCTCCTCCGGGATCCACCCGAGATTCCTCCCAGGCATCTCCCGGAGGCTTTTGACCTCTTCTTGAGGGACCCTGAGATCCCGGGTAGCAGCCCCAGACTCCTCCAGGGAAGCTACCCGAGATGATTTCTCTCTCTAAAGGAAGCTCTCTCCTCCGGGATCCACCCGAGATTCCTCCCAGGCATCTCCCGGAGGATTTTGACCTCTTCTTGAGGGACCTGAGATCCCGGGTAGCAGCCCCAGACTCCTCCAGGGAAGCTACCCGAGATGATTTTTCCTCTTAAAGGAAGCTCTCTCCTCCGGGATCCACCCGAGATTCCTCCCAGGCATCTCCCGGAGGATTTTGACCTCTGCTTTAGGACCTGAGATCCCGGGTAGCAGCCCCAGACTCCTCCAGGGAAGCTACCCGAGATGATTTCCTCCTCTAAAGGAAGCTCTCTCCTCCGGGATCCACCCGAGATTCCTCCCAGGCATCTCCCGGAGGATTTTGACCTCTTCTTTAGGACCTGAGATCCCGGGTAGCAGCCCCAGACTCCTCCAGGGAAGCTACCCGAGATGATTTTCCTCCTTAAAGGAAGCTCTCTCCTCCGGGATCCACCCGAGATTCCTCCCAGGCATCTCCCGGAGGACTTTTGACCTCTGCTTTAGGACCTGAGATCCCGGGTAGCAGCCCCAGACTCCTCCAGGGAAGCTACCCGAGATGATTTTCCTCTCTAAAGGAAGCTCTCTCCTCCGGGATCCACCCGAGATTCCTCCCAGGCATCTCCCGGAGGATTTTGACCTCTTCTTAGGGACCTGAGATCCCGGGTAGCAGCCCCAGACTCCTCCAGGGAAGCTACCCGAGATGATTTTCCTCCTTAAAGGAAGCTCTCTCCTCCGGGATCCACCCGAGATTCCTCCCAGGCATCTCCCGGAGGATTTTGACCTCTTCTTTAGGGACCTGAGATCCCGGGTAGCAGCCCCAGACTCCTCCAGGGAAGCTACCCGAGATGATTTCTCTCTTAAAGGAAGCTCTCTCCTCCGGGATCCACCCGAGATTCCTCCCAGGCATCTCCCGGAGGATTTTGACCTCTTCTTAGGACCTGAGATCCCGGGTAGCAGCCCCAGACTCCTCCAGGGAAGCTACCCGAGATGATTTCTCTCTCTAAAGGAAGCTCTCTCCTCCGGGATCCACCCGAGATTCCTCCCAGGCATCTCCCGGAGGATTTTGACCTCTTCTTAGGGACCTGAGATCCCGGGTAGCAGCCCCAGACTCCTCCAGGGAAGCTACCCGAGATGATTTCTCTCTCTAAAGGAAGCTCTCTCCTCCGGGATCCACCCGAGATTCCTCCCAGGCATCTCCCGGAGGATTTTGACCTCTGCTTAGGGACCTGAGATCCCGGGTAGCAGCCCCAGACTCCTCCAGGGAAGCTACCCGAGATGATTTCTCTCTTAAAGGAAGCTCTCTCCTCCGGGATCCACCCGAGATTCCTCCCAGGCATCTCCCGGAGGCTTTTGACCTCTGCTTTAGGACCTGAGATCCCGGGTAGCAGCCCCAGACTCCTCCAGGGAAGCTACCCGAGATGATTTTCCTCCTTAAAGGAAGCTCTCTCCTCCGGGATCCACCCGAGATTCCTCCCAGGCATCTCCCGGAGGTTTTGACCTCTTCTTTAGGACCTGAGATCCCGGGTAGCAGCCCCAGACTCCTCCAGGGAAGCTACCCGAGATGATTTCCTCTCTAAAGGAAGCTCTCTCCTCCGGGATCCACCCGAGATTCCTCCCAGGCATCTCCCGGAGGATTTTGACCTCTGCTTTAGGGACCTGAGATCCCGGGTAGCAGCCCCAGACTCCTCCAGGAAGCTACCCGAGATGATTTTCTCCTTAAAGGAAGCTCTCTCCTCCGGATCCACCCGAGATCCTCCCAGGCATCTCCCGGAGATTTTACCTCTCTTAGGACCTGAATCCCGGTAGCAGCCCCAGACTCCTCCAGGGAAGCTACCCGAGATGATTTTCCTCCTTAAGGAAGCTCTCTCCTCCGGGATCCACCCGAGATTCCTCCCAGGCATCTCCCGGAGGTTTTGACCTCTCTTTAGGGACCTGAGATCCCGGGTAGCAGCCCCAGACTCCTCCAGGGAAGCTACCCGAGATGATTTTTCTCCTTAAAGGAAGCTCTCTCCTCGGGATCCACCGAGATTCCTCCCAGGCATCTCCCGGAGGATTTTGACCTTTCTTAGGACCTGAGATCCGGTAGCAGCCCACTCCTCCAGGAAGCTACCCGAGATGATTTCCTCTAAAGGAAGCTCTCTCCTCCGGATCCACCCGAGATCCTCCCAGGCATCTCCCGGGATTTACCTTCTTAGGACCTGAGATCCCGGTAGCAGCCCCAGACTCCTCCAGGGAAGCTACCCGAGATGATTTCTGTCCTAAAGGAAGCTCTCTCCTCCGGATCCACCCGAGATCCTCCCAGCATCTCCGGAGGCTTTTGACCTCTTCTTTAGGACCTGAGATCCCGGGTAGCAGCCCCAGACTCCTCCAGGGAAGCTACCCGAGATGATTTTTTCCTCCTTAAGGAAGCTCTCTCCTCCGGATCCACCCGAATTCCTCCAGGCATCTCCCGGAGGCTTTTCACCTCTGTTTAGGACCTGAGATCCCGGGTCGCAGCCCAGACTCCTCCAAGGAAGCTATCCGAGATCATCTTTGCTTTCTAAAGGAACTCTCTCTTCCGGGATGCACGCAAAATTCCTTTCAGGCATCTCCCGGAGCCTTCTGGCCTCTGCTGTAGGGACCCATGACTCCGCGTAGATTCCAGGATAGGGAGGGAGTGCTGGGGAGGGGAGCAGGCAAGATGTGGGCAGGGGACGGTGAGATGTGTGGCCGGGGCTGGCAGGAGGGTACAGGTCGTGGGGGCTCCGCCATGCTCGGCTCCGCTCAACGAGGCCGATCAGCACGGCTCGACTGTGCTCGCCCCAAGCGGGGCAGAGGCGAGGGCAGGGGAGGCAGAGGAGGGGAGGGCAGAGGGGTCCGACCCGAATGGGGACGCAGCTGCGGAGCGCTCCCCTCCTGCGCTGCCCCGAGATCCCGGCCCTGGTGCCCCGGCCGTCCCGTGGCAGCCGCTCGGTGTGCCCCGCGTCCCCGTTGTCCTGGCCGGGTGGAAGAACGTCTTTGGGTGGATAAATACCTCTTAGTGAAAAAGTGGGACCCGACTGTCAGCCCGCAGCCAGCCTGACCCCCCACTTCCATCGCCCTTCCCCATTCCCAGGACAGAGCCTGCTGCAGCAGTCCTCTTGAGATTGTTGTTCATCCCCACAGCAGCAGGACATCCATCCAGGGTCCCAGTAATGTCTGCAGAGAAGAGCCGCGAGCCATGCCAAGGGAGAGCCACAGGGCTGTCCAGGCAGACAGCTCACACACACGCCGACACTGCTGCTGGCGGCGGGAAAGTGGGAAGCCAAGGGTCTTCCTCGGTTTTCTCTTCTCCCTGGACAACGTGTTTCTTCTTCCCCGTTTTCTCAGGCATTTAGTTCTCTCCTCATCTTTAGGGCTTTCCGTCTCGCCCCCCACCGCAGTTCCTTGTCACCTTGCCCTCCTCAGGTTCACGTGCAGAGGAGGTTTAAGCATCCTCTCAGACAGACCCACCGCACCGTCCTGCGTGCGAGCGGGTCACTCATGGTCAGCCTCTGCCTACGGCAAGAGGTGCCTGCTCAGGGCTGGAGCTCTCCCGCTCCTCTTGCTGGTAAGAGCAAGCTGAGAGCACCTGCCCTGTGCAGTGCCTGGCCTCCTCCTGCAAGGAGCAAGGCTGTCTGCCTGGACATGCTCTCTCTGAGGGTGTTGTCAGGGACTATCGCGACAGATACGCTTGGCTCCTAGCCGTACTTTGGTTCAGGCTGACGAAGGAGCAACAGGCCTCACGCCCTGCGGTGAGCCTGCAAGCTGGAAAGCTCCTGGCTCCCGTACAAGGGAGTGAAGGTGCCTCGGAAAAATACTTCGAAAGGTGGTTTTGAAACCCCAAAGTGCAAGATAACCAAAGTACAGAACAACGTACCAGAGCTAAAGCGAAGACATCCATCTTGCCTGTACTATTGACTAGCAGCCAACTACTTCACTCCTGTCCTGGTTCGGCTGGGACAGAGTTAACTCTCTTCTTAGTAGCTGGTACAGTGCTGTGTTTTGCATTTAGTGTGAGAATGATGTTGATAACACTCTGATGTTTTAGTTGTTGCTAAGTAGCGCTTATCTTAAGCCAAGGACTTTTCAGTTTCCCATGCTCTGCCAGCAAGCAGGTGTGCAAGGAGCTGGGAGGGAGCAGAGCCGGGCAGCTGACCTGAACTAGCCAAAGGGGTATTCCATACCATGGAACGTCATGCCCAGTTATAAACAGGGGGAGCTGGCCGGGAGGCGCGGATCGGGAACTAACTGAGCATCGGTCAGCGGGTGGTGAGCAATTGCATTGTGCATCACTGGTTTTTTTTCCTTCCCCCCCTTCTTTTTGTTGCATCCCTTTTCATTACTATATTATTATATTTCATTATTACTATTGTTAGTATTATATTTTACTTTAGTTATTAAACTGTTCTTATCTCAACCCACGAGTTTTACTTTTTTTTTTCCTTTGCTTTCCTCCTCCTCACCCCACTGGAGGGGAGGGAAACGCTGCGTGTGCTGAGTTGCTGACTGGGTTAAACCACGACAACTCCATAAATATTACCATCAGGGTGGCCCAGTTTGAGCTCTCCCTGAATTGCAGCTGGCCTGCGCGCCAGGTGACTCTCCTCTTGAGCAGGGACACCTCTCGAGGTTAGAGATTCCTTACCTGAGACTAAGAGATCCTTCCTTCCCCAAGGCGGAGAGATCCCTTACCTGCAACAGATGAATTAATACGAATGAAACGTTACTAATCCATGTAGCGACGCAATCTTATTAGAAACATTCTCTAGATAATTCCGTTGGACAGAAACCACTGTCCAAGTCTGAGCCTAAGATTGGATCCAGCCGCACCTAGGCTCCAGAAGGCGTTTAGGAAGCCTTTTCTTCCTCGTGGAGGTGGTTGTGACACGGGGGGTAGGCCTTTATGGCCTCGGCAACACCTCCCGTGTAGATGGGCCGTCATCCACATCACCCATGGACTGGCCTTCCGCATCCAGAGCCTCATACCTGTTGTACAGAGGCACCCGGGGAGGCGAGGTGGGCAAGGAGGGGGCTCGCCTGCCACCCCGAGCGTGGCCTTGCCGCCATTCGCTCCTTTCCTTTCAGCTACTGCCTTCAGCCTGGCGGGGGAGGACACAGGCTCCCCTTCATCTTGGGTTTTGCCTGGTGGCTCTCCCTGCTTCTGTCCCAGGGAGGGCAGAGCAGGGTTCCACCAGCCTCTCTCTCTCTCTCCTCTCTCCCCCCCGACTCCCTGACGCTCCTCAGCCTTTCTGCTTCCCCTCGTAGCTCTGCCACCAGGCCGAGCAGGTCGCCCGCTTGGTCACACCTCACACCTCGTTCCCGCTCCTGCCACCCATGACCAGCGAGAGGCTCTGGCACGCCCCGCAGCCTGAGGCCTGGACGGCTGCATGCTGCCGCGGGAGCTCTGTCTGGGCTGCCACAGCCATGCTGGCGAGCGCAGAGGACAGGGCTTTCTGCCGGGTGGCTGCCAGAGCCCAGCTCCTGCTGAGAGGGGGATGACCACCCACGGCACTCACCCCTCGAGCTGGCAGGGTGACGACGCCCTTCCACGCCGACTGCCGCGCCACTGCTGCTCCGGTCGCAGCCCTCCCCAGGCCGCTTTTGACAGGGGCGGGGGCGAGGGAAGAGAGGGGGCCGCCGAGGGAGGGAGGGAGGGAGGGAGGGAGGGGGCCGCCGCCGAGGGAGAGGAGCGGGCCGGAGCCGCTCCGCTCGGCGACTGACGGCTCGCTGCCGTTACAGCGCGTTTAAAGCTCCCGCCGTTGCCTGGCAACGCCCAGGCCTCGGCGGCGGCTCTCGCGAGAGCTGCTGCCGGCTGCCGGCGGGTCACGAGACCCCCTGCGCGCGGAGAGCTGCCGGGCCGCTGCGGGCCGGGCCGGCTCCGGGGCAGCTCGCCTGGGCGACGGACTGCTGGTTACCGGAACGGCTGGGCAGCGGCCCCGGACTGCTCCAGGGAAGGTGCCCGAGGCGATCTTCCTCTCTGAAAGAGAGCTCTCTCCGCCGGGATGCAGGCGGAATTCCTCCCGGGCATCTCCCGGAGTCCTTTGACCTCTGCTTGAGGGACCCGAGATCCGGGCAGCAGCCCCAGACTCCTCCAGGGAAGCTACCCGAGATGATTTTTCTCTTTAAAGGAAGCTCTCTCCGCCGGGATCCACCCGAGACTTTAGGAGATGCTCTCTCTGAGGGTGTGTCAGGGACTACACAGGCTACATACTATAGATACTACATAGAAGCATTTTACACACACCAGTGTGTGAGCAATGGGGCCAGTACAGGCAGGGGCAGGCGGAGCCACGCAGAGCTGCACGCAGGAGGCATACGAGTGCCAGAAGTTGCAAGACAAAGAACAAAATAAGCACAAGGGACCGCAGAGAGGCAGGACACCCGCTGAATACACACGAGTGACCGGCAAAGCCAGCAGCAGGACAAGCAGCTCCAGGGCAGATGAGATCCCCCTTTTGGGGGTCGGTAAGTAGCACAAAAATGTCCTGCGTGAAGAGGAAAAACGGAGGAGCCTTTTCCAGTTCCGACTTCTCTCACAAACGAGCTCTCCAGCCTGGTCACACCGACTTCAGCAGCGAGGAGCACCAAGGGCCGTTGTCAGTGCCAGCGATACAGCAGCAGTGCCGTGAGCAGCCCAGGTACCTCGGGAAGCGTGTGGCTTTTCCCAGCATTTGTGGGATGCCAAGGGAAGAGAGGGAAGACTTCCCCCGAGAAACAGCCTGGCTTGCTTGTTTCTGCTTGTTCTTCTTTAAGTACCTTTCCTTTCCTTGTAGAAGAAGGCCACTTGTTGGAAGAACAAGAGGCTTTCTCAAAGTCACAAGAATGCCTATCCCAGTTAAAATAAAAAATACTTTTGTTGAGATTTAATGAAACCATTTTCTTTATCGCCTACAACGATTTTCCAAAAGGGATGCACATCTTGCAAATATTGCCCATAATTCTGTAACGGCATTTTCCAGACTGAGAAATCAACATGTCTTTGTGTGCATGCTGTAGCTTCAGCCAGTGAAGTGTTCCTCCTCCGCTGACCTCACCGCTGACACCATCATACGGCCAGCTGCCTGGGTGTCTTTCTGCTAACAATTCCTCAACCATTTTTCTCTTTCTGCTCTCTGTCCTACCTGACGTTTGTCTGTCTACTTCTTGGCCAGATTTCCTCTACTGCTTCTTGTCAGTAACTCGGGTCTGTCGTCACGTCTCTGTCCATCCTCCTGTGTTCACGTGTACCTGTCTGTCCGTGTCTCCTGATCGCATGTCCCTCTCTGTCACTCTGCTTTATGGGTACAGTTTACAGTCGGATGAAAACGTTAAATTTTGAGGTTTTTTATACATGGCCTGCCTTTTGGTAACCCCAGGTGGTAATTCCTCCTGACCCTGCCTGCAGGTGAGTTTACAGGAAAGGCCCTGGACAGACTTGAAGCCCTCGCGGGACGTGACCAGGCTGTGTTGTGTTCTGCTCTGGTAGGGGTCGGGGAGAGGGAAGATCTCACAAGGTACAGCTTAGTCCTCGGTGCCTGAGCGGAAGAAGAACCAGCGCCGGGCTGCCCAGAAGATGCTTGGCCTCAGGGATGACGGTGCTCCTTCGTGTGGGACAGGGGCAGGTTCCCCAGCAGAGGCGGACGTGAATCACGCTCATTTGAAGCAGACCACTTGAACTTCTTGTAATGTATACATCGGTACGTAGGGTGGATAATCCGTGGAGCAGGGTGGAAACAAGCCAAGCAGACCCTGTGTTGCGTTAGCTGACTCATTTAGAGCATCGTCTCATTCTGCCAGACAAGTTACCCCTGAGACGCAGGTACAGGGCTGCATGTTGCTACTGGTAAAGTAAAAGCCACTCGGCGTTATGTGTTAGACTAGCATTGGGCACGTACGTGCTGACGGTGTCTCAGCTCAGGAGATGGCTGAAGAATGATGGTTTATTGTAAATGCACTAGTGCGATGGCAGAAAGCTGCCTGAGCACGCCCTAGGCACGTCTGAAATCTTAACTCCCAGCCTCATCCCACTACATATCGAAGGCATCAATAATTACACAAGTTGTAGTGTAGTGGTAAAATCTAAGCCAAAATGTTTTCACCAATTTTGACCTTTTTAATGCTGTGAAGCATAGTCCAGGAGTCCATCTACTACTGGAAACCTCTACTTCTTCTTGCAGGGAAAGAGTGTTTGCTGCCAGGGTAAGACTGATGAAAATAACACGCGGTTCCAAGTTGATGCTTGTTTTATGAGAATCTCATCGAATGATTTTTAAATGTAAACTTCCCGATTTAGGACACTCAAGGATCAAAATCTTAAAGCTTGTTGCTCTTTTTCCAAAACCTCTAGGTTGTGAAGAAAAAGACATTCTAGCCCAACATCTTCAGCATGTTAATTTGAAAACGTAAACAAAGTGGAATTTCATTTAAAGCATTTAATAGCTGAGACAAGCAATGTGAAAGGCTGAATTACAAAAGAAACAATACAACCCGACCTTCATGCTCCAAGTTTACCTTTCCACAACTATTAGTACTTCCAGGTCAGTTCTTTCCACCAAAAAGATGCTGTAGTGGCGAAAAGATTATGCTGGGGAAACAACAACAACAACAAAAAGAGCACATTACACTTCAAATCCTTCTCTGACAATTGTAATACCAAGGTAATTTCTGTCCACCAGAAAGACACAACCCCAGCACAAAGTAATACAGAGGAAGACTGAAAAAAGAGAGGAAACATACAGAATAACTTGTGCCGTGACGGTCCAGTCTCAATAGTTAGAGAGACTGGCATCCATTATGATTAACAAGGAGGTTTATTTCTTCCCAAACTAACCTATCAAACACACAGTTACTGCCGACGTTCAGCTTGTGCTGTGCAGTGAACAGACCACTCTTGCGGGATGCAGCTTCGACAGCTTTAGAGCACTCGTTCAGTCAGCAATGCCCAGCAACTGTTGGCACGGTTACTTGAATTTCGGTTTAAAATGGTGTCTTTGGGAGTCAAAGTTACACAGGCCACAGTTGCTAAGCGGCCAAGTAAAGGTCATACTTACCTTAACGGGACTGCAGGTCCGCCCCGGGAAGGCCCTGTTACAAGGGGGAGTGTTTAACTCCTTTGGAAATGGGGCTGGAGATGGCACTCCTCAGCTGAGAAAAGCCACATCGTGTGAGGGCTGTGACTGAGGTCAGTAGTAACCCTCCCGTGAGGAGGTTTTTTCCCCAGGACGGCTCAGAAGAGGAACATTTGTTGGGAATGTTGCACCTTACCACAAGACAGAAGGACATCCCCGAATGCTCCTTTGCCTTGGGGGACTTTGGTTTAACCACAGAAAAGAGGTGTCCATTCTCCAGGATAATGCAGAATCCCCTGAACTGCCAGAATCAGGCACAGGCTCTGGCACAGGCTCGGACACAGCCGGGACTGCATCTGCTCCTAGCTGCGGGATTCGTACCTTCTCCAGAACTTTGAGAGACCTCTTCCTTCGGACTCCACGTTTCCTTTGTTCACCATTTGGTCCGTTTGCTGCAGTAGCTGCACTGCACCCTCAGCCTGACCGGCTGCTGCTCTTTGTTCAAGGTGAGATTCCACAGGTCCCCCTGTAAGAAACAGCAGCAAGAACAAAACCACAACCTCGCCCTCTCCCCACTCCCTGCACACCCAACGGCAGACCCTGAAACGGAGAGGTGGGTCCAGACTCGGACTGACGTGACGCCTGGGAGCTTTCAAAGCAATCACAATGCAGGCTGATTTGGAGGTAGGCTCCCATCGCACAGCCCAGCTCTGAGAGAGCTACGCAGCCCAGCTCCGTGGGCGCGAGTTCGTTACGCGGGATGAGAGTCCCAGCCAAGATCAGTGGTGACCTCCCGCTTTACGGCGCTTCTAATTCCTAATCGCACGTGCTGGAAAATACCAAACACGATTTTTAAAGGAAAACTAAGACCAATGTAATCCTTGCGGCTTTTGATTTAATATGACCAATTTGAATGAACCAATCCAGGAATTCCTTACTTACAGAAACCCACTTGGTTACAGCCCGCGGTAAGGGATGCTGGACTAAACTCACGCTCCTTTTCTTTGGAGGAATTCTGAAAGGAAAAGGAACCCAAGAACTCTTACACAATGTAAAATTCTGTTGTACAGGAGATTTTTGTTTGCTTGCTTGCTTGCTTGCTTGAAGAACTAAAAGGCAAGGTCTGCTCTCTTGTTCTGTGATTTCATTTGTTTTCCCGCTACTGTGAGGACTTTCTTCACCAACATATGTCTGCCCCTCCCTCCTCAAGACATTCACAGGCCTAACATAAAGCTGTAATTCATTGAGCAGGCTTTAATACAGCAGACAGTGAAAGAATAACAGCAGCTATGGCACAGACAGAGATTTTAAAAGACATGAACAGAGGTGCTGTGGGAAAGAACAGCCTCTGGACAATACAGGCCCCTGGACATCAGCCCTGCTAAGACACAGTCATAGGAAACAGAGTAACAGGGAAGGGACAAAAGTGAAAAGTGCCAGAAGCAAGAGGTGAGCCAGGAATACCCGTTAGGAAGGCTATCAGCACTACAAAGGACCGCAAACAACAAAATCAGCAGGTAAGCTTCTTTTTCATAAAGACAACAGTTTGTGTCTGGACATCCCTCTCAGCGTAACAGTGCCCTGACTAGTGCAAATTTCAGGTACGAGTCATGGTGGCACAAGCATCTGTTCTGGAGAAGGTCCTTCTCACCTGAACTGGTATTTGCTCAGTTGATGGTTCATTCATCATAGTTCCAGTTTACCTGGAAAGAGCTCAGGACACGTCCTCCCACATTAGTTAACACAATATGAGGCTAACGGTGATGTCTGCCACCTACCACGTTACTTCTCAGGGTCCAACATGCTAACCCGGAGCTCCAGCTTTCAAGGGCTCTAATGCTTGGGAAATTCAGCCCCCGTACAAGGAGCGGAGGCATTCTGGGGATGGTGATTATAGCAAAGCGGGGAATAAAAAAGCCTCTTTCAGAGGATGATCCTTATCCCACCAACAGAGCGTTTGGAGCACCTGAGGAAAGAAGCCAGAAGGGGCATGGGTAGAGCCCTGTCACTAATGCTGCAAAGGTAAGCTGAGGGGAAAAAAAATAATACAGGTTTTAGAGACAAATAAGCCTGCTTGTTTTGGAGAAGTTCTTCTGTACTGCATGCTCCTGAGGAGTTACCAGGCAGTCTCCTTCCTGTCTTGAAAATCCAACAAACCTGTCCAAACCCCCTCTTCTGAAAGAAAGCTTTGGGCTTACACCAAGGGGAGGGCTGTTTCAATACAGGAGTTTGGCTGTGCAGGCTGAAGGTAACCATGCAACTCGGAGCGCCTGAAATCGCAGGCCATCGTATACGCAGTGAGTCCCTGCAGAGCAATTATGCTGGGATTGGCCCTTTGAAACCAGTTCTACAGGAGCAAGCAGGCAGTATGCCCTGGCCATCTGAGACTTCGAGCAAGCCCACAGACGACACTGGCGTAAAGGCTCAGCCAGTTGTGGAGAGCTCCAAAAGGTTCCCGAAAGGGGGGCAGCACGTCATCATGCAGAAACACGCAGAAATCCGGGTATTTGATGCAACTGTTCACCTCCCCAGGAACAGCGGGAGAAGCAGCTGTTCCTTTTATACCACCAGGCAACTTTCTTTGTGGACAATCCCAAGAGGAATGAGTTTGCCTCCTCGGAAAACACTCTCTCCAAAGAGTTGGAGAGGTAGAAAGGCCAGGAAGGTGACAGTGTGGCAGGGACTTGAACTAAATTTAGAACGAGTATCAGTATCCAGAAAACGGATGAAATGCACTGGCACATTTGGGAGGATGGGCAACAGCCAGGAGGAGGAGAACAGGGGTGCTAGGGAAGACCCTGTTACCTAAAGGGTGTGCCTAACAGCAGCTCTGTCAGAGCAGCCTTTTAGCCTGGGGGCTAAAAGAGAAAGAATCTTCCCCTCCTGACAAGGTCTCTGGAGAACAGCGGGTTTAGAAAGCAACTGCCAATCCCTCTGCAACAATCTGGTCGTAAATCTGCCTTCTGATGACGTAGTAAGAAAAGGCATGACACTGTTGCAAGAAGAGGGAGATGCCTACAAGGCCACCTGCACAAAGAAAGGACGCTGCTGGGGAGTGGCAAGGACTCACACTGAAGCCAGTATCAAGGTGTCAGCACCCACTATTGGCCCTTCATGGAGTTGTGCACGAAGGGCATCTGAGGTAAAAGAGGACTGGAGCCTTGAAGACAAGGCAGGGCATCCTTCAGGTTCAGCTCTGAGAGGCTAAGCTCACCCCTAGAGTGCATAGCTTGACAGTCAGAAAAGCTTGTGTCCTCTCCCGGTCAAACTCATCCCTTGGCTAAGTTTGATGAGCAGGAATCAAACGTCTCGATGCAGGTGATGCAGGTGAAAAGGGAAAAAAAACATTACCTGGAAGCATTTTGATGCTTGCCACTTTAAGAATCCAGGACTAAACAGATGCTGTTGTCTCCTTCTGAATATTCTGTAGCTTACCGTTTCAAATCCAGGCTTTGCTTTACTCCTATGGTGAACCCACTCGGCTCCAGTTCTAAAAAGAAGTCAAATAGGTAAGAACTCAGTTTACAAAAAGTCACAAAAAGGAAGCAATCTTGTAAATGGCTACGCCAACTGTTTCTTTAGAAATCAGCACTTTAGTACCTCTAGCCAACAAGACACATACCCTTAATCTATATTTGTACTCCTGTCTCAAAGTCTCACTTAAAAAATGAAAATATGCACTCATTTCAGTATTAGGCTTTCTGCTTTTCTAAGAAAACCAACAAGTAGTTAAAAACAGTGTTACGTGACATGGAAAGGGGGGTGAGCAGCGAGCTGAGAAAGCCTGCAAACCCTACACGGTTACTGACACAAAGAGAAGGGCAGGCAGCAAGGAACCACAGAAAGATCTTACAAGACTCGGTCATGGAGCAATCAAATGGCAGAGGAAACTCTGTACAGAGAGGTACAAAGTGGTGCACGTGGGGAAAAACAATCCTGGCTTCACACACAGCATAGTGCTCTCTGAGCTGATCAGTGTCACTGGGGAGGGACACCTGGAGATTCTGGTAGCTCAACACTCAATAGCACCCAAGAAAACCCAAATCCAAATCCCCCGTGAGGACTTAGGAGCAAAAGAGCTCGTCCAAAAAGAAGAAAAGATCAAGAGGTGGTCGGATTACAGTAGGCAAACTCCTTCCCGGGGAGGGGGGAATGCTCACGCTGAATGAGCTCTTCAGTCTAACAGAGTAATCGGAACAAAATGACAGAAGGCTTGAAGTTGATGCCTCACCAATTTAATTTTGCAACCAAGAATACACTTTACAATGATTAACTGTTTTAATCTTTTCTGGAATAGCGTAACTTCTGGGGCAAGACACAGGACTAAGAGAGAACTGCCAGGCTGGATCATGAAATAGCCCTGTCTGGCCTTGTATTTGATGAATCTACAACTCACGTCTTGGCTAAAAGAGTCAGAAAGCATTCTGGATCCTGGTCTCATTCTTCCCTCGTTTCCTGCAGTTTTATTGTGACTAGAAACTGAGAAAGCGGGGGAAAGGCAATGAAAGGACTACGTTTGTATGAGCGGGAAACAAACTGGCTTCAGGCTTCTCCCATTATCATCTCTGCATGAAATACATTTGAGAATTGGGTAGAACAGAAGGCAACAAGGTCTGTACATGGCCATGGAAGGGGAGAGGTGAGCATAAACACTTCCGATCATGCTGGATCTGGGACTCTGCACATAGTTGTGAATATTAAGTACAGGCACAAATTTTCTTTTTTTAAAAGCTACACTCCATGAAATAAAGAAGCCTGCTAGACTACAACTCATAATGGGCCGGCCTCTGAAAGGTAATCAAGAACTAAGCTTGAAGCTAGCCACCATGAGCCAGCATTGCACCCTCGTGCTGAAGGCGGCCAACAACATCCTGAGCTAAATTAGGAAGAGTTTTGCCAGCACCTCGAGGGAGATGATCCTTCCCCTCTGCTCAGGGCTGCTGAGGCCAGTCCGTGTGCTCTGTCCAGACTGGGCTCCCCGGGACGAGACTGGGACTCACTGGCGTGAGCCCAGCAAAGGGCCACAAAGATGATGAAGGGACTGGAGCACATTTCAGGTGTGGAGAGGCTGGGAGAGCTGGGACTGTTCAGCCTGGAGAAGGCTCAGGGGGGATCTTATCGATGTACACCTGATGGGAGGGAATGAAGAAGAGGGAGCCGGGCTCTCCTCAGCAGCGCCTGCTGGCAGGACAAGAGGCAAAGGGCACAAACTGCAGAACGTGCAATTCAATCTGAACACAAGAAAAAACTTTTTGACTGCAACTCTGGTCAAGCCCTGCAAACGGTTGCCCACAGAAGCTGTGGTGTCTCCACCCTTGGGAGTCCACTCAGAACCTGAGGGGACGCGTCCCGGGCAACCTGCTCTGGGTGACCCTGCTTGAGCAGGAGGGGTTGGACTCGATGATATCACAGGTCCCGAAAACCTCACTGATTCTGTGAAATCCACAGATACAGAGCTCAGCCTCAACGACTCTGAAATCCACAGATACAGAGCTCAGCCTCAAGCTGAGAGGCAGCATTCATCAGCCAACTCAGAGGAACAGGCTGGGATGCAGCCAGAAAACTGGTCCCAGTTCTTCCCTTGTCATCCCTGGCTCAGGTGTGCAAGCCAGTGCACTGCTCTGTCTTGTTGCTGAGTTCTCATCCCGCTGTGATTCTACAGATAATGTTAACACAAAGGAGTTAAACAGGAAGACCTCTAGTTAACGGCATGGGAACCTGAAAGCGTAGGACAACTTTTCTCCAAACATGGGCAATGCTGCTTAGATCCTGTCACCTATGGAAGAGAAGGAAGACGACAAATGGGGCAAAGGATTACATAGGAATGAAATACGAGGAAGGTGCAAGAGACATGAAAAATATCGAGATGTGCCCTGGAAGACTATTTTGTACTCAACTGACCTGTCCATACCCGACTGTGGGCATGAGGTCTCTGCTCCGACTTCCACTCTTCTCCTCTTCACCCTTCCTTCCACTGCAGGACTTTCTGACACTTCCTTTCTTCTCTTGACCTTCAAAAACATTGCAAACTTGGTACTGATAAAATTTGATTTTGACTTTTCTAGTTTAGAACAACAGTCAGAGCTAATATACATCCGTATTTCGCAAAACTGTTCATGTTTATACAACAAAACCCCCAAAATGATTCAGGAATAAAAGATTAGTTGCCTTATTCAAACTGAAGATAAGCACTGAGAGGCCATCCAGAGAATTATGCTCAACAGTTTTGAACAAGAAATACTGCTTTCCAGGACATCCTATTTGCTCCATCTGCAGAGGAGGGCCTAGGAATGTAATTAGCAGGAATGTCATGCTAGCAGAGAGAGAAAAAATGCTTTGGGGGAATTTGGACGGGACATCTTCACTAATTCACTCCATCTTCAGACACTTACTCGTATTGAAAACAAACCTACCCTGAGCTCTCATTAAACAAAAGCTTCCCAAAGCAGCTTAACTTTGTTGTTTATGACATATACCTAGGAAACCACTTAATTATTCAGCAATATTGACCTCGTACAGACTCTCACAGGGAAGAAACCATTGGACAGCTCAGCTCAGACTTGGAGAGAACGCATTTAACTGAAGCCAGCAGGGCTCTCAGGCCCTGAGGCAGGACTTCATTCAAAGGCCGATGGAACTGACAGGACGATTTCTCTCAACTGGGACGGCTCTAGGTGAGAATTCAGTGCCACCTCACGTTGCCTGAGTGACACCCAGAAAGAAGAGAACTCTAGCATTGCCTATATAGATATTCTGCTCCTCCAGGCAATTTGGAATGTAACTTTAAAAAAACACCAAAACACAAACAAAAACACACGCACAACTTACAAGCTCATCGCTGCCCTTGTTTACTTCTTCACCTGTAACAGAGGTATTATAAAACTTGGTGAATATTTGGTGACTGGACTTTCTTTAACCAACTTCAAAGTACATTTTTGCATTGCACCTCGCTTTCTGAGAACAAGACGAACTACTTGGAAACAATGCTGGACTTGCACACGATATGCTGAAATTGAAAAACTGCAAATACAGCTCTTTCAGAACGAGAACTCCTGGCTACGAATGCCCCATGTTGATGGGATGGGGACAATTGCTTTTCTTGACGAGGTCAAAGGAGTCTTCAGAAGAGAAGAAGGAA
Organism: Gymnogyps californianus; assembly: GCF_018139145.2. Classification (NCBI taxonomy): domain Eukaryota; kingdom Metazoa; phylum Chordata; class Aves; order Accipitriformes; family Cathartidae; genus Gymnogyps; species Gymnogyps californianus. The sequence goes on from NC_059486.1 coordinate 55,016, forward strand.
CTGAAGAACTGTTAGCATCACCCTGTGTTCTGGGCACCCGATGGAAGATGCAAGGACAGCTGGAGCACAGCCTCCACGCAATATTGGCCAGCTAACCTCTGATGCGTGGGATCCATACATGTTTTCCTGAAGAAAAATCCCTGCCAACAGAAACTTGAAACAGCAGTGCCGGAAAGTAACAGCACGTTATGCTGTGCATAATTTTAGAATAGAAACGTCGTACAACTGTCTGCAGCGGGCAATTAAATACTGGAGCAAGGCATACATGGAAGCGAGTGAATTCTCCACGTTTAGAAGTTTTCACATCCAGACATGGTATATTTGATAGGGGATGCTACACGCAAGCAAATGGGTGAGACTGAGAAGTGACTACTTGTCCATTTTATAAAGGAGACCAGATTATCAACTAAGCAGTCACAAGACAAACCAGGAGCTTTTTGCAGGGACCAATAATCAGAACAGGAAATAGTAAGAATAAACACTCAGCTTTCCCAACAGAGGAGGTTAAATGTAGAGTCCCACAGAGGTCTCAGCTGGGGCCTGAGGCTGTTCAGGGAATTCACAGAAAACCTGGAAAATGACACACTAGGGAGGCGACAACATTTGCTAATTATACAAAAGACATTGTTACCATTATTACTATCATTATTTAGAAAAACAAATGCATTCTTTCTTTAGGAAAACAGAAACAAAGAGCGTGAAGTTCAATGTCAACAAATGTCGGGAAAGGGAAAAGCAAGACGTAGATCATAGATCTTTCCAGAAATTATCCAGACGTAACCATACAGACTTACCACAAGATACGTTTTGCTGAAATGAGTTGAGTTCTAGATACACAGTGCAAATGTAGGGATAAGGCACAAGATGGACCTTCCATGTTTGAATCTCATCTTCGATACTCTCTCCCATTTACTCAAATCTGAGAACGATGATAAGACTTAAGAACATAGCACTAACGTTTCAAAGGAGCAGGACTCCTGACAATGTCTTCTTGTACAGCTTCAAAAGCCATACCACACTGAACATATGTATAAGGGAGCAAATACAATCTGTCGGTATGAACTTTGCGAAAAAGCACGAGTAGCACATTACAAGAAACACTCACCCAGGTGATCCTCTCCCATCAGTCGCTTGTATTAATAGCCTTGTGTGTCCTTAACTGTATTTGGCTTCAGTCAAATTCAATTAATGAATTTGTCAATTCCAATTAATAAGCTGCAGAACATGCAGCAGACATGGCTAAATTCTGTCCAGTTGCGCAAGCAAGAAGAAAGAGATGAAGGCTAGCTGGGCCTTTGAGCGCTCTGATGAAAAGACATCTCGAAGGCGGAGGAGCCTGTAGTAAAGCTGCTGGCCAGAATAATCCAGTCTCAAATGCCTCAGCACTTCCATACCCAAAGTGAAATCCCCAGGAAACTACGCTCCACAAAACCTGGGCATGCCAATAGCTGACTATCAGCTTCTATATGCCTATGCTGTGCAAGGGCACAAAGCTTTTACAGCGCCGTCTTTTGATAGCAGGCCAGACTGACAGCAGCTAAATGCCCCTGGAAACTTCAGGGAAGAAGGAAAAACTCTGGTGACTGGTCCCACAGGAGTAAGGGGGATGCGCAAAATAAGGTGAATGCTGGGTGGAGGACATGTGCTTCACTTTTATTTCTAGACTTCAAAGACTACACGGAAGAGGGGACCAGGATAACTGGATGACAAGCCTGCAGGCTTTGTGTGTTCAGAAGCCTGTCTAGTCTTCCAGCTATCTCAGCTCAACTACTTCTCCTCATAAAACTCACTCTGTGAGGTGCTTTTTGCTTCTCTCAGCCATCTGTGTGGGTGCGTAAGCATATACTGACATTTGCTCCCACCCAAGAAACAACTTTTATACTCAGCATCCCTCTAGGCAACATAAGCTTTCATGGGAACACTGTCCTGTTCTCTCAAGTTCAAACTCAAACTTCTTCCTGTACAGACTGAAGACGGCTTTGCAGGTACAATCCATCCCCAGAGGCTCATGGATGCGATTTAATCCTAACGTACCTTACAAGAAAACTACCGGGGTCTTCTCTACTAGCGGGCCAACGTTGCTGAGCCTGTAAGGAGCGTTTTACGTTTTATTAACCTTTTTAAGCAACGCACTAGCTTTGCTTGCAATCGCATTAGGTGGGCTTCCTGTGACTTTCTATATACACGTTCATTTCCTCTGGCTAAATCAGATTTGGAACGCAGGGGTGTTCATCTCAAAACACTGCAAAACACTTTTCCCGTCAGTCCTCTGCTGAAGGCAACAACTGCGGAGGATCTTCAGCTAATGTAAAACTGCAAAGCTCAGAGGAGTCCTCCTCCAGCGAAAGATCTGCTTCCTTTGACATTCATGTCTAGTGGTGTGCAATGCCCAACAGATAGGAGTCACTCAATCTTTTCTTTTACGAGTAGGAAAGAAAGGATACACGGAAAGATAGTGAAGTGGTCTGTAGAAAACGGATGTAAATCATCAAGGTTTCCAAGGATGACTCGAATCGCTTCCTAGAGAGGCCAAAAAAAGAAAGCAAAGAAGAATATTAACCATATAGTCACAATTCCCCTGTCAAGTACAGTTTCGAGGCTTGGGAAGAAAATTAGCATCACGTTACAGTTTGCATGAATCCTGGAAGAGCAGGTTCTGGATATTTTGCTTTTCCTCCTCCCCTTCTTCTCCCCGCTCCCTCCCATCACCTTAGAGTGCGCTGCACTAACAGACTCATAGAAACTGAAGTGAATGCATGTCTTAATCTTGAATTCACATAGAAGCATTACGATGGAGAGTGGAGGTGTGCTTTTAAGTTTAACAAGTTTTACATTTAAGAAGCCTCCTTTTTGCCAGCAAAGCACACGTGGTATGGACCTGTTTCGAAAATAAACATATTCCCCTTTTTCTGAATATTGACCCAATTCAGGAACAAAGGAACTGTAATTCAGCCCCAACAAACTCCTGCTTTATAAACGGGAAACTTTTTCTGGTAACATCTTTCAAAATTTTCAAAAGAGAAAAAGAAAAAAAAAATTAACCGATAATTTTCCGTATCAGTTAAAATCAGCCCATTTTCTTCAATAACATTTAGAATGCTATTACTGTACTCTGAAGATTTTTTAAAATTAAGTAACAGGAGCATTTTTAAGCAGGCACTATATTTGTCTCATTTCCTCGGGAATGGCAGGGGCTTTCTTCTGTCTCAGGAAGAAGATGACAACAGCAGAACTCGTCGGTTGTGACCAAGCTTGGTCACAAAGTAATGGCATCATTAAAAGGACGTCCACTGGTTCCACTAGCTCCAGTTACGACGAAAGCATGTGCAATCGAGCATTAGATTAGCCTCTGTCAAGCGAGCTCACCAGTACTGCCACAGCTCCTGACAGAACAGGAGGGTTTGACAGCTAGTCAAGCCTGAGAAGTTAAGAGCAGGGGTCAGGTCTGAGGCTGAGAGCGAAACCACGGCAAAGCGCTACTGCAGAATGCAGCTGAACAGGAATCAGCAAGGAACGGGGTGCAACTGGCTCGACAAATAGGAGTTCTCATTTGTCCAGTTCTAACAGTCAGTAGCTTCTTGGAAATGTTTCAGATAAAAGCATTGCTCGTCTACGCCAATGCTGCCTCTTGATGACATTTCTCGTTTCCGTCATTTTTTCACCCTCGTACTCTCCAGAGAAGTTCCCCGTTACCCTCACTTGAAACGTTGCGTTTGACAAAATGTCCTCAGTCCCACAACGAACAAAAGATTTGCTCGGCCTAACATTCAGCTAAGGTCCCATGGACCTGCTTCGTCTCCTACCTCTAACTCCTTGGCAGCACTTGCAGTGTTGTCGAGATCAGGAGCGCTGTGAAACAAACAGAGAGAGTTAGTCCCACCCCAATCAAAAAGCAATGGAGCTCCACTTGTTGTAAGAGTTTAAACAGCAACAAAACATCACTCCCGCTGCACAGAGAAAACACTCAGCAGGCAGATGAATTCATAATTTATGGTTCTTAAAAAACATCCACTATTCCACCAGGACTGTTTCTTTTCACTTTTCTGCCCACTTGTCTTTTGTGTGTCTGAGGATACAAGGGATGAGAGATCCGATCTTTTCAGTCGATCCTCAGTAACCTGTAGGATTGGGTTTTTGACAAGGTGCCCTCAAACCAGCGCCTCTGTCTTCCAGCCTATCGCGATGCCATTCTACTCAAGGGACTAAAAGAAGGAACCGGCAGGACGTGTCTCTTAATCCCCTCCACGGTGCAAACCTGCAGAGGAATGGGCCTTCACAGCATTGGAGCTAGGCCCTGTGATGCTGGGAGTTGTGTACTGCCTGCATCAAACTGTGTTCCCAAATATTAACTACATCTTTTGTAAGCCAGCTGCTCAAAAGTTGTTTGCTGCTAGGTATCGCCCAACAAGAAAATGCACAGGGAGAGAGGAGGTCTTAAAGAAAATCCAAACCCATTAAAAAGTAAACAAATCACACCAATGTCACTTGGAAATAAGTAAATGCAGCGGAGTGTAAGGAATTACGGCATGCAAGTATTCTCTCTGATCGGTCACCGTCTTATTGTGGGCAAAAGGAGTTTCACTTCCCAAATCTGCAGGCTGACGGATAGCATTGCCTTGGGCAGAAGGCTGTGTACGCACTTAGGACTTACTCCTTTACTCTCTTATGAATTGGGAGGGAATCCAGATCCTTTGAACAAGTACCCCCTGTTCACCACAACCATGACACGATGGGGAAGAGCTTCACGAGTTTCGCTGTCAAAGGAGTTGCTTCTGCTACGTTTGACCACGTTGATGTGAAGACCGACTCGATGAGCTCGCTGCCAATTCCAGAAGTTATGATGAAATACAAAAGGTGCCGCAAGTGTCTCGTGTCCTGTTCCCTCAAGTATAACAATGAATTGCAAGAACTGATGTTGCAAGGCACACAAACCGTGAGGCATGCAGCGGCAATGACAGACTGCCAAACTCAAACAAATGCGGTGCTCTCTTTCCCATCAGGAGACCAAACACCTGCAGGCTGTTCAGAAACCTCCGCACACTACTGGCAGTGCCTTCCAAAGGGATTGCACTGAGGGAAAGAGCTGCGTCAGCAACATTTCAAGGACCTTCTCAACACTACACGACACCACACGACAGACCACACACCTTCCTCTCCAAAATCAACACAGAGAACAAAACAAGGAGGAAGGTTAATCCTCCTGGGTCCGACACTATTCCAGCAACACGCTAATAAGCAAAGCTAAAGAAACGATTGCATTTGAATTCATCCCAAAATAAAGTCACGCAACAGAATTTCAAAGAGCCAGCCTACTTCGACAAAGGAAAAAGGAGACAAGCGTGGCACGAGATTTAACGTAGCTTCAGGTCTGCAGACAGCCTAACTGGCATCATGTTCGTAGCGCATTCTCTTCAACTCTTCTGCAGCTAACAAGAGTCACTTCCAGAGTAAACCCAGGCTCTGGCAATGTCTGTGCACATCTGACTGCAAAGGGAAATCCATTCACACTCATAAAACCACTCTCTGGGCAGATGCTTGAGTCACTCTCTAGGGCATTTTAGCCCGGCTGCAACCTCACTGGCATGAAAACAGGGTTTTCGGGATGGCACAACGCCGTTCTTTCTCTGATGCAGGGACACTTGCTGACTCAAAAGGAGCTCAGTCCTACTTTCTGCAGGTTTGCCACCATCTGAAAAGAGATTTAACCTCAACAGTCTATAAGACTTCCAAAAGCCTGTGAGGGCATCAACCTTGCACTGCTGTCTGATGACGATCGCAGCCTTGAAGGATGTACACAGGGAGCCAGATGATGCTGAGCCACGGCTTTGGGGTTTTTTTATGACTACTTATGAATGCTATCATTATTAACTGCTTACCAGAGGCTGAGACAGCAACAACTCCTAAAGTTTCAGACCAAGTTTGAGCCCTACAGAACACTCCTTCAGCAGGACACACTCTATAAGCAACCTGGTTTGGAACACTACCCTTAAACCTGAGCAGCTCCAGCTCCTTCTGCCAGAGTAGCTCAAACTTCTGGGCTTATTATAGCCCGCAGCCTCCAGGATTCTGAGTGCCCTCTCACATTAAAAGCTCCACAGCTCCTTGAGTGAGCTGCTCAAGGTTTTGCCCACTCGTAAAAGCCCTTGCCCATCATCTCGGTGTGTCTGACCAGCAGACACAAGCAGATTCCTCCAGGGCAGTACCCTCAGGGAAAGTCTTTTTTTCACCTCTAAAAGATCACCCTCTTTACTTGCTTTACATCTTCCCCATCTGACCAGACTACTCAGCACCCTGGGCTCCAGTCACTTTGCTGGCTACTAACTGGAACTTCCTATTTGAGGCTTACCGCACAACTGTTACCTCCCACGACCCTCCTGTTCATTGTCCCCTGCACACCCAAAGGCTTGCATGCCAGCAGTACCACAGACTCAAATCCTCTCCCTTCCCTCCCGTTTCTCAGGCTTGCCACTACAGTGCCTTCTAGAAACTGAGAAGCACTTATCCTACAAGCCCTGCTCAGCCCCTCTGCCTGCAGGAGAGGCACGCTGTTGCTTCCAAACAACAGGACAGGTTTGTCACAAACGCATTTGAAAGAGGAGTGGCAGCGGAAAGGGAACCTTGAGAGAGAAAAAGCCCCGAGAGCACAACAGACATCTCCTGCCAGCAGCCAGGGAGAGTTCCCAACGGCTCTTTCTACATCCACGCTCGAGCGCCAGATTGCAAGGCCAGCAAAAGGCACATTGCTAACAGCAGACGGCCCAAGAAATAAGTACGTACTTTGAGTACAGAGCTCCACGGCTGTGCTGGTTTTGACTGGGATAGAGCTAATTTTCTCCACAGTAGCTTGGATGGGGCTGTGTTTCGGATTTGTGCTGGAAACAGGGTTGATAACACAGGGACTTCTTAGTTACTGCTGAGCAGTGCTCACACAGCGTCAAGGCCTCTTCTGCTCCTCACACCGCCCCACCAGCGAGTAGGCTGGGGGTGCACAAGGAGTTGGGAGGGGACAGGGCTGGGACGGCTGACCCCAACTGACCCAAGGGATATTCCGGACCATAGGACGTCACGCTCAGCAGTAAAACTGGGGGAAGGAGAAGGAAGGGGGGATGTTCGGCATTATGGCATTTGTCTTCCCAAGTAACCGTTAGGCGTGATGGAGCCCTGCTTTCCTGGAGACGAAACACCTGCCCGCCGATGGGAAGCAGTGAATGAATTCCCCAGTTTGCTTTGCTTGCGTGCGTGCACGGCTTTTGCTTTACTTATTAAACTGTCTTTATCTCAGCCCATGAATTGTCTGACTTTTACCCTTCCGATTCTCTCCCTCATCCCACTGCGGGGCAGTGCGTGAGCGGCCGCGTGGGGCTTAGTTGTCGGCTGGGGTTAAACCGCTACAAAGCTTCTCAGTTAAACACTCACCAAATTTCAAAATCCTGTCCGTAAAACCGGCCTCTTTTTCCACTGAAGCACAAAATCCACCCATGGCAGTGAAGCAGGAGCATTTTTTACACCTCACAGGACTCTCTCACGCCAACGCTCAGCCTGTGCAAGTGCAGTAGCAACTTTTAAGTGACCACTTTCACCGTCAGTGAAAGAAGGCAGGAAATGAGGAGCCCCCGAGATCTGACTCGAGGGTTTCGTATTAACTCCCTGCCACGTGCAGCCATCAAACTGCAGGCTGACTGTGCAGCTTTCACATGCTCACCTGTTGAAGTTGCCGTACCGGATTTTAAACTTGTACACCAGCCTGCCCGCACGAAGAAACCTTGTTTCAGGCAACGGAGAGGTAAATGGCTTCAACGACATCCTTCTTGCTCCCGGAATGCCAGCCTAGGGAAGCAGGAGAGTCAAAGGCCCATTACTAAACCCTTCACCGGATCGCCTTCTGTCATACCGAAGAAAAGGTGACAGGCAGTTTCTCCTCGAGAGGCCATCTGCAGAGAGAACAGATTGCCCACCGGTATCTCCTACCCGTCAGAAAACGGCTGATTCAAGTGTCCGTTCCAGGACCGCAGGGCAGCTTGGAGCAGGAGGAGAGGACGGACTCGGAGCGGACGGCTACCCCGCCTGCGGCTCCGCTGCTCGGGAAATGTCACTCCCCACGTCCCCGAAGCTCCACAGGCCTCTCGCCCCGGGGGCTGCCAAGAAAGCCCGCGCAGGACCGTGTCGCAGCCCGTGACCGACACCAGGCCGTGAGGGACACCCCCGCCTGCTGCGGGTCCCTGCAGCCCCCGCGGGTCCAGCCAGGAGGAGCTCGTTTCTCTCCACACCCGCACGCCTCCCCGCTGCCCCCCGGCCTCCCTCCGCCGGACAGCCGCCAGCGGGAGGCAGTCCCCGGCCGCCCCCGCAGCCCCGGGGCCGGGAGGGACGGGCCGGGGCCGGCCGGGCCTGCCGGGCAAGGCCGGGACCCGCCGCGGACGCCGGCCCAGCGCCCCGGCCTGCCGAGAGGGGAGATGCCGCCGCCTCCTCAGCCCCGCTGCCGGCCTGCGAGGCCCCCGGGCAGCCCCGGCGCTGGCGACCACCGGGCAGCCCGCCGCTCCGCCGAAGCGGAGGAGCCCCCGCCACGGCCACCGGCACCGCCGCGCCCGCCGCCGCCCTTGCCTCAGCCGGGGCCGGGCCGAGCCGAGCCGAGCCGAGCCGAGCCCAGCCGAGCCGAGCCGAGCCCAGCCGAGCTGAACCGAGCCCAGCCGAGCGGAGCCCCGCCGAGCGGAGCCCAGCCGCGCCCAGCCCAGCCCAGCCGAGCCGAGCCGAGCCGAGCCGAGCCCAGCCGAGCCCACCCCAGCCGAGCCGAGCCGAGCGGAACCGAGCCGAGCGGAGCCGAGCCCAGCCCAGCCGAGCCCAGCCGAGCGCGGCTGCCCCCACCCTCTGCCCCAGCTCCCCACGGCCGCGGGCTGCTCTGCACTGGCTGCTGCTGCTGCTGCTGCTGCTGCTGCTGCTGCTGCTGCTGCTGCTGCTGCTGCTGCTGCTGCTGCTGCTGCTGCTGCTGCACCTCAGAGGCGGCTGCATTTTGGGGCTCGGAGCGCTTTGGGTTCCAGTGTGAGCCCAAAGCATCAGCGGAGTTGGCCTTTAGCTTGTGGCAGGGCTTACAACTGCTTTCACAGGGGTCTGGGCTGTGCCCAGGCCTCTCAAGTCAACGTTCACTCTGGTGCCTGATGACAGGCCCTTGGCAGCGGCCCTGGTAGCTCACCCCTTGCTCTCCCAAATCGCAATCGTGTCAGGTTTGCCTTTTCTCGTTTTAGGCACCTTTCCTGCAAAGATGCCCGCAGATATTTCCATTCCTCCGCTGCGCACACAGAGTGTGATTCCTGGAGGGCCACGGAAATGCAAGAGCAGCGGCGTTAGTCTCGTCTGGGGTTTTGGGGAGGAAGCGCCCTCTTAGATAGCTGCCTGGCGCCTTTCTGGCAGCCACGGTTTACTTCTAAACCGGGCACGACTGAAAAGCGCCAATGGTCAGTGACCTAGCTGAGCAGCGATCAAGAAAGAAGCCACTTTTTATCCCACGAGAGCCTAACGGTGACGTTCGTACAGCCTGCCAAGGAAAGCAGCAACTGCAGACCAAGTGGGCGTTATGCAAGAAAATCATGCTGACACATTTGTCCGCAAACAGGAACGACCACTCTCCCTGACAGTAATGTCCCAGTGGTGCTCCACGAAATCCATAGTCCCCTCGGGCGCTGGCGGGAGCAAGCTGGGAAAATCTGAATGCCGAAACCCGTGGGGTTTCTGCTCTCAGCTCCCGAAAAGAGTCCTGTTCATCTGTTCCAGGAAAGCCAGTGTCACCTTTGCAGGGCGGGAAACAAAGCTGGTCCAATAGACACCTAAGTGCAACGTGAAGTCAGAGCGCAAATAGTGACAAAAATGGGGGGGAGCAGGGGGGAAGCCCGGCCCGGCCCCTCGGGAGCTCCGAGTGTCCCCGGGGAGCACGAAGCCGGGCAGCCGCCCTTCCTCACGCTCCTGTCCGGCTCCTTCTGCCAGCTCCTCCGCTCCTCCCTGCAGCAGCAGGCACCGGCACCCTCCAACACCCCCGGGGGCCGGCCCGCGAAGACCCCCGCCAGGGACAGCCCCGGGCGGTGCTGCCCAGAGCCCACCCAGCCCCGCTGTCCTCCCGCGGCACCCACCCGCACCCCAGCCCACCCCTTCTCCCCCGTGGGTTTGGCCCCGCGGCAGCTGCAGCAGGATCGCGCTGCTTTCCAGCCCCAGCGTGCGGGGCAGGGCTGCACAAACGCAGCCCGAGGGGTCACGTCCTGCGGCAGAGACCAGCGGAGACCCGCGAGGGAAACCGCCGCGGACAGCGCCCGGACGGCAGCAGCGGCAGCAGCGGCAGCAGCGGGAGGAGGAAAACGCGCCGCAGCTGCTCCACTGGCCGGGCGACGCTTCACGCGTGGGATGCACCGTCCCGAGAGCGGGGCTAGCCAGAGGCGGCTGGCTAACGAGCCCGGCGGCAGGGACAGGCTGGCCAGCAGCGCTGAGCACAAGGCGAAGTCTGCCGCGGGTGCAGCCGAGGGCTGGCGCAGCCTTAGTCCTGGCTGGCACTGGGTGCCTCCAGAGAGCGCCGGGACGACGGGAACCGGCTCCGTCCCGTTGCCTCGGTGTCCTTGTCATCAGGGCGATCGCTGCCAGAGACACAGGGACCCCCCCCCGGGTCGCTCCCCCGCTCCCCGGCCCCTGGCAGTGGCCCTCTCCATCTGCCCACCTACCCCTGCCGTGGGCAGGAGGTCTCCGCGCTCCCCCGCCGGAGCGGAGCAGGACGAGGAGCTGCAGCGCCCGGTGCGCGGTGCCGAGGGGCCGGTTCCTGCCCACCGTCCCCTGCGGCTGGAGGAGCCGCACCGCGCCCGCAGGCAGCGCTGCCCGCCCTGCCCGCCCGTGCCTGCCCGCTCCGCTCGGCTCGGCTGGGCTCGGCTCCGCTCGGCTCCGAAGGGCTCGGCTGAGGTCGGCTCCGCTCGGCTCGGCTCGGCTCGGCTCGGCTCGACTCGTTTGGGCTCGACTCGGCTCGGCTGGGCTCGGCTCGGCTGCGCGGCGGGAGGCCCGGCGGAGCGGCGGGGCAGGTCTGGGCGCGGAGGGGGCCGGGGGGCTCCCGGTGGCTGCGGGCAGGGGCCGGGGCTGGTTCCAGGGAGCGGGTGGGACTTGCTCCGTGGGAGGCTGTGGAGGCACCGGCAGGGCCCGAGGGGCAGAAGCGCCGGGCCAACAGGTCCGTGAGCGGGTCCCCACGGGAGCAGGCAGAGGGGCAGCCCTCGGGCATCCCCAGGCCGAGCCGGCGGGGGCCCCCGGGACGGGGTGCAGGGGGCCAGGCTGGAGCGCTCTCCCGGAGAGCAGCTCCTCCTGCTGCTGGCAGCACCGACCAACCCTCCGGGCTGGAGGTCAGCACGGCCACGGCAGACCCGGCCGCTCCCTGGAGGAAAGGGCTGGGTGCTGGCCAGGCTGGGGGGCAGAGCTGCTCCCCTCCCTCCCTCCCTCCCTGCCGCCCCGCAGGGCAGAGGCTGCCAGACCCCCCCGGAGCGGGCAGGGTGTGCAGGCGCAGCCCTGGGCCCGAGGAACAGGATCAGGCCCGGGCCGGCGGAGATGCTCTCGGGCTGCGACCAGGACAGACGAGACACAACCAGCAACTCCGGCAGAGGAGACCAAGGCTCCGCTTTTATTGCAGGCACGGCCGGGCGGCAAGCGGCGGCTCCTTCCTGACGGAGCATCGCGCCTGCAGCCTTTCCAAGCGGGCCGTGTTTTGCAGAGGGCAGAAGACCCCCAGGTGACCTCATGCCTGGAGGTCCTTGAGGTTCCCCTGCCAGGCTGGCCCAGGGAAGAGAGGCGGAGGGATGGAGGGCACAGCTGGACTCCTGGTCCTGCAAGAGCAGGGAATCGCTGGCCAGAAAAGGCCCCGAGGAGCCCTGGCAAGGGGCCGTGCTCGATGCTGCAGAGGAAGGCGAAAAAAACCCCCGGGACCTGTGCCAATCTGCCCGGGGGAAAAAACTCCTTCCTGACCCCAGAACTGGCGGCCGGCTGTTCCTGAGCATGTGAGCAAGACTTGCTGCCTGGCTCCCCGGGGCTGCCATGGCTCCAGGGGACACCAGTACTGCCCAGCCTCTTCCCTCTCTTCCCTGGAGGCATCTCAGGGGCTTCCAAGCACGGAGACCTGAGACAGGTTTCTGCCTCTGGCAGGTCTCTGTCATCCCAGGTGGCCACCAAGGGTTCCCCTCGGGCAACTGCCTGAGCTGTTGGGCCTAGTTTAAAGGAAACTGTCTCCTCCAAGATCCAGCTGAGACAGGCTCTGACCTTTTCTTATATAGCCTGGATATTCCGCGTAGCAGCCCCAGACTCCTGCAAGGAAGATACCCGAGATCACTTTTCACTTTAAATGAAGCTCTCTCCTCTGGGATCCACCCGAGACTCCTCCCAGGCATCTCCCGGAGGCTTTTAACCTGTGCTTTAGGGACCTGACATCCCGTGTAGCAGCCCCAGACTCCTCCAGGGAAGCTACCCGAGATGATTTTTCCTCCTTAAAGGAAGCTTTCTCCTCCGGGATCCACCTGAGACTCCTCCCAGGCATCTCCCGGAGGCTTTTGACCTCTTCTTGAGCGACCCTGAGATCCCGGGTAGCAGCCCCAGACTCCTCCAGGGAAGCTACCCGAGATGATTTCCCTCTCTAAAGGAATCTCTTTCCTCCGGGATCCACCCGAGATTCCTCCCAGGCATCTCCCGGAGGATTTTTACCTCTGCTTTAGTCACCTGAGATCCTGGGTAGCAGCCCCAGACTCCTCCAGGGAAGCTACCCGACATGATTTCTCTCTTTTAAGGAAGCTCTCTCCTCCGGGATCCACCCGAGATTCCTCCCAGGCATCTCCCGGAGGCTTCTGACCTCTTCTTTATGGACCTGAGATCCCGGGTAGCAGCCCCAGACTCCTCCAGGAAAGCTACCCGAGATGATTTTTCTCCCTTACAGGAAGCTTTCTCCTCTGGGATCCACCCGAGATTCCTGCCAGGCATCTCCTGGAGGGTTTTCACCTCTGATTTAGGGACCTTAGATCCCGGGTCGCAGCCCAGACTCCTCCAAGGAAGCTATCCAAGATCATCTTTGCTTTCTAAAGGAAACTCTCTCTTCCGGGATGCACGCAAAATTCCTTTCAGGCATCTCCCAGAGCCTTCTGGCCTCTGCTGTAGGGACCCTTGACTCCGCGTGTGATTCCCAGGATAGGGAGGGGAGTGCTGGGGAGGGGAGCAGGCAAGATGTGGGCAGGGGACGGTGAGATGTGTGGCCGGGGCTGGCAGGAGGGGTACGGGTCGTGGGGGCTCCGCCATGCTCGGCTCCGCTCAACGAGGCCGATCAGCACGGCTCGACTGTGCTCGCCCCAAGCGGGGCAGAGGCGAGGGCAGGGGGAGGCAGAGGAGGGGAGGGCAGAGGGGTCCGACCCGAATGGGGACGCAGCTGCGGAGCGCTCCCCTCCTGCGCTGCCCCGAGATCCCGGCCCTGGTGCCCCGGCCGTCCCGTGGCAGCCGCTCGGTGTGCCCCGCGTCCCCGTTGTCCTGGCCGGGTGGAAGAACGTCTTTGGGTGGATAAATACCTCTTAGTGAAAAAGTGGGACCCGACTGTCAGCCCGCAGCCAGCCTGACCCCCCACTTCCATCGCCCTTCCCCATTCCCAGGACAGAGCCTGCTGCAGCAGTCCTCTTGAGATTGTTGTTCATCCCCACAGCAGCAGGACATCCATCCAGGGTCCCAGTAATGTCTGCAGAGAAGAGCCGCGAGCCATGCCAAGGGAGAGCCACAGGGCTGTCCAGGCAGACAGCTCACACACACGCCGACACTGCTGCTGGCGGCGGGAAAGTGGGAAGCCAAGGGTCTTCCCTCGGTTTTCTCTTCTCCCCTGGACAACGTGTTTCTTCTTCCCCGGTTTTCTCAGGCATTTAGTTCTCTCCTCATCTTTAGGGCTTTCCGTCTCGCCCCCACCGCAGTTCCTTGTCACCTTGCCCTCCTCAGGTTCACGTGCAGAGGAGGTTTAAGCATCCTCTCAGACAGACCCACCGCACCGTCCTGCGTGCGAGCGGGTCACTCATGGTCAGCCTCTGCCTACGGCAAGAGGTGCCTGCTCAGGGCTGGAGCTCTCCCGCTCCTCTTGCTGGTAAGAGCAAGCTGAGAGCACCTGCCCTGTGCAGTGCCTGGCCTCCTCCTGCAAGGAGCAAGGCTGTCTGCCTGGACATGCTCTCTCTGAGGGTGTTGTCAGGGACTATCGCGACAGATACGCTTGGCTCCTAGCCGTACTTTGGTTCAGGCTGACGAAGGAGCAACAGGCCTCACGCCCTGCGGTGAGCCTGCAAGCTGGAAAGCTCCTGGCTCCCGTACAAGGGAGTGAAGGTGCCTCGGAAAAATACTTCGAAAGGTGGTTTTGAAACCCCAAAGTGCAAGATAACCAAAGTACAGAACAACGTACCAGAGCTAAAGCGAAGACATCCATCTTGTCTGTACTATTGACTAGCAGCCAACTACTTCACTCCATAAATATTACCATCAGGGTGGGCCCAGTTTGAGCTCTCCCCGAATTGCAGCTGGCCTGCGCGCCAGGTGACTCTCCTCTTGAGCAGGGACACCTCTCGAGGTTAGAGATTCCTTACCTGAGACTAAGAGATCCTTCCTTCCCCAAGGCGGAGAGACCCTTACCTGCAACAGATGAATTAATACGAATGAAACGTTACTAATCCATGTAGCGACGCAATCTTATTAGAAACATTCTCTAGATAATTCTGTTGGACAGAAACCACTGTCCAAGTCTGAGACTAAGATTGGATCCAGCCGCACCTAGGCTCCAGAAGGCGTTTAGGAAGCCTTTTCTTCCTCGTGGAGGTGGTTGTGACACGGGGGGTAGGCCTTTATGGCCTCGGCAACACCTCCCGTGTAGATGGGCCGTCATCCACATCACCCATGGACTGGCCTTCCGCATCCAGAGCCTCATACCTGTTGTACAGAGGCACCCGGGGAGGCGAGGTGGGCAAGGAGGGGGCTCGCCTGCCACCCCGAGCGTGGCCTTGCCGCCATTCGCTCCTTTCCTTTCAGCTACTGCCTTCAGCCTGGCGGGGAGGACACAGGCTCCCCTTCATCTTGGGTTTTGCCTGGTGGCTCTCCCTGCTTCTGTCCCAGGGAGGGCAGAGCAGGGTTCCACCAGCCTCTCTCTCTCTCTCCTCTCTCCCCCCCGACTCCCTGACGCTCCTCAGCCTTTCTGCTTCCCCTCGTAGCTCTGCCACCAGGCCGAGCAGGTCGCCCGCTTGGTCACACCTCACACCTCGTTCCCGCTCCTGCCACCCATGACCAGCGAGAGGCTCTGGCACGCCCCGCAGCCTGAGGCCTGGACGGCTGCATGCTGCCGCGGGAGCTCTGTCTGGGCTGCCACAGCCATGCTGGCGAGCGCAGAGGACAGGGCTTTCTGCCGGGTGGCTGCCAGAGCCCAGCTCCTGCTGAGAGGGGGATGACCACCCACGGCACTCACCCCTCGAGCTGGCAGGGTGACGACGCCCTTCCACGCCGACTGCCGCGCCACTGCTGCTCCGGTCGCAGCCCTCCCCAGGCCGCTTTTGACAGGGGCGGGGGCGAGGGAAGAGAGGGGGGACGAGGGAAGAGAGGGGGCGCCGAGGGAGGGAGGGGGCCGCCGCCGAGGGAGAGGAGCGGGCCGGAGCCGCTCCGCTCGGCGACTGACGGCTCGCTGCCGTTACAGCGCGTTTAAAGCTCCCGCCGTTGCCTGGCAACGCCCAGGCCTCGGCGGCGGCTCTCGCGAGAGCTGCTGCCGGCTGCCGGCGGGTCACGAGACCCCCTGCGCGCGGAGAGCTGCCGGGCCGCTGCGGGCCGGGCCGGCTCCGGGGCAGCTCGCCTGGGCGACGGACTGCTGGTTACCGGAACGGCTGGGCAGCGGCCCCGGACTGCTCCAGGGAAGGTGCCCGAGGCGATCTTCCTCTCTGAAAGAGAGCTCTCTCCGCCGGGATGCAGGCGGAATTCCTCCCGGGCATCTCCCGGAGTCCTTTGACCTCTGCTTGAGGGACCCGAGATCCCGGGCAGCAGCCCCAGACTCCTCCAGGGGAGATACCCGAGATGATTTTTCTCTTTAAAGGAAGCTCTCTCCTCCGGGATCCACCCGAGACTTTAGGAGATGCTCTCTCTGAGGGTGTTGTCAGGGACTACACAGGCTACATACTATAGATACTACATAGAAGCATTTTACACACACCAGTGTGTGAGCAATGGGGCCACTACAGGCAGGGGCAGGCGGAGCCACGCAGAGCTGCACGCAGGAGGCATACGAGTGCCAGAAGTTGCAAGACAAAGA
The DNA here is from genome assembly GCF_018139145.2 of Gymnogyps californianus. Classification (NCBI taxonomy): domain Eukaryota; kingdom Metazoa; phylum Chordata; class Aves; order Accipitriformes; family Cathartidae; genus Gymnogyps; species Gymnogyps californianus. The sequence goes on from NC_059486.1 coordinate 71,310, forward strand.
ACAAAATAAGCACAAGGGACCGCAGAGAGGCAGGACACCCCGCTGAATACACACGAGTGACCGGCAAAGCCAGCAGCAGGACAAGCAGCTCCAGGGCAGATGAGATCCCCCCTTTTGGGGGGTCGGTAAGTAGCACAAAAATGTCCTGCGTGAAGAGGAAAAACGGAGGAGCCTTTTCCAGTTCCGACTTCTCTCACAAACGAGCTCTCCAGCCTGGTCACACCGACTTCAGCAGCGAGGAGCACCAAGGGCCGTTGTCAGTGCCAGCGATACAGCAGCAGTGCCGTGAGCAGCCCAGGTACCTCGGGAAGCGTGTGGCTTTTCCCAGCATTTGTGGGATGCCAAGGGGAAGAGAGGGAAGACTTCCCCCAAGAAACAGCCTGGCTTGCTTGTTTCTGCTTGTTCTTCTTTAAGTACCTTTCCCTTTCCTTGTAGAAGAAGGCCACTTGTTGGAAGAACAAGAGGCTTTCTCAAAGTCACAAGAATGCCTATCCCAGTTAAAATAAAAAATACTTTTGTTGAGATTTAATGAAACCATTTTCTTTATCGCCTACAACGATTTTCCAAAAGGGATGCACATCTTGCAAATATTGCCCATAATTCTGTAACGGCATTTTCCAGATTGAGAAATCAACATGTCTTTGTGTGCATGCTGTAGCTTCAGCCAGTGAAGTGTTCCTCCTCCGCTGACCTCACCGCTGACACCATCATACGGCCAGCTGCCTGGGTGTCTTTCTGCTAACAATTCCTCAACCATTTTTCCTCTTTCTGCTCTCTGTCCTACCTGACGTTTGTCTGTCTACTTCTTGGCCAGATTTCCTCTACTGCTTCTTGTCAGTAACTCGGGTCTGTCGTCACGTCTCTGTCCATCCTCCTGTGTTCACGTGTACCTGTCTGTCCGTGTCTCCTGATCGCATGTCCCTCTCTGTCACTCTGCTTTATGGGTACAGTTTACAGTCGGATGAAAACGTTAAATTTTGATTTTTTTTATACATGGCCTGCCTTTTGGTAACCCCAGGTGGTAATTCCTCCTGACCCTGCCTGCAGGTGAGTTTACAGGAAAGGCCCTGGACAGACTTGAAGCCCTCGCGGGACGTGACCAGGCTGTGTTGTGTTCTGCTCTGGTAGGGGTCGGGGAGAGGGAAGATCTCACAAGGTACAGCTTAGTCCTCGGTGCCTGAGCGGAAGAAGAACCAGCGCCGGGCTGCCCAGAAGATGCTTGGCCTCAGGGATGACGGTGCTCCTTCGTGTGGGACAGGGGCAGGTTCCCCAGCAGAGGCGGACGTGAATCACGCTCATTTGAAGCAGACCACTTTAACTTCTTGTAATGTATACATCGGTACGTAGGGTGGATAATCCGTGGAGCAGGGCGGAAACAAGCCAAGCAGACCCTGTGTTGCGTTAGCTGACTCATTTAGAGCATCGTCTCATTCTGCCAGACAAGTTACCCCTGAGACGCAGGTACAGGGCTGCATGTTGCTACTGGTAAAGTAAAAGCCACTCGGCGTTATGTGTTAGACTAGCATTGGGCACGTACGTGCTGACGGTGTCTCAGCTCAGGAGATGGCTGAAGAATGATGGTTTATTGTAAATGCACTAGTGCGATGGCAGAAAGCTGCCTGAGCACGCCCTAGGCACGTCTGAAATCTTAACTCCCAGCCTCATCCCACTACATATCGAAGGCATCAATAATTACACAAGTTGTAGTGTAGTGGTAAAATCTAAGCCAAAATGTTTTCACCAATTTTGACCTTTTTAATGCTGTGAAGCATAGTCCAGGAGTCCATCTACTACTGGAAACCTCTACTTCTTCTTGCAGGGAAAGAGTGTTTGCTGCCAGGGTAAGACTGATGAAAATAACACGCGGTTCCAAGTTGATGCTTGTTTTATGAGAATCTCATCGAATGATTTTTAAATGTAAACTTCCCGATTTAGGACACTCAAGGATCAAAATCTTAAAGCTTGTTGCTCTTTTTCCAAAACCTCTAGGTTGTGAAGAAAAAGACATTCTAGCCCAACATCTTCAGCACGTTAATTTGAAAACGTAAACAAAGTGGAATTTCATTTAAAGCATTTAATAGCTGAGACAAGCAATGTGAAAGGCTGAATTACAAAAGAAACAATACAACCCGACCTTCATGCTCCAAGTTTACCTTTCCACAACTATTAGTACTTCCAGGTCAGTTCTTTCCACCAAAAAGATGCTGTAGTGGCGAAAAGATTATGCTGGGGAAACAACAACAACAACAACAAAAAGAGCACATTACACTTCAAATCCTTCTCTGACAATTGTAATACCAAGGTAATTTCTGTCCACCAGAAAGACACAACCCCAGCACAAAGTAATACAGAGGAAGACTGAAAAAAGAGAGGAAACATACAGAATAACTTGTGCCGTGACGGTCCAGTCTCAATAGTTAGAGAGACTGGCATCCATTATGATTAACAAGGAGGTTTATTTCTTCCCAAACTAACCTATCAAACACACAGTTACTGCCGACGTTCAGCTTGTGCTGTGCAGTGAACAGACCACTCTTGCGGGATGCAGCTTCGACAGCTTTAGAGCACTCGTTCAGTCAGCAATGCCCAGCAACTGTTGGCACGGTTACTTGAATTTCGGTTTAAAATGGTGTCTTTGGGAGTCAAAGTTACACAGGCCACAGTTGCTAAGCGGCCAAGTAAAGGTCATACTTACCTTAACGGGACTGCAGGTCCGCCCCGGGAAGGCCCTGTTACAAGGGGGAGTGTTTAACTCCTTTGGAAATGGGGCTGGAGATGGCACTCCTCAGCTGAGAAAAGCCACATCGTGTGAGGGCTGTGACTGAGGTCAGTAGTAACCCTCCCGTGAGGAGGTTTTTTCCCCAGGACGGCTCAGAAGAGGAACATTTGTTGGGAATGTTGCACCTTACCACAAGACAGAAGGACATCCCCGAATGCTCCTTTGCCTTGGGGGACTTTGGTTTAACCACAGAAAAGAGGTGTCCATTCTCCAGGATAATGCAGAATCCCCTGAACTGCCAGAATCAGGCACAGGCTCTGGCACAGGCTCGGACACAGCCGGGACTGCATCTGCTCCTAGCTGCGGGATTCGTACCTTCTCCAGAACTTTGAGAGACCTCTTCCTTCGGACTCCACGTTTCCTTTGTTCACCATTTGGTCCGTTTGCTGCAGTAGCTGCACTGCACCCTCAGCCTGACCGGCTGCTGCTCTTTGTTCAAGGTGAGATTCCACAGGTCCCCCTGTAAGAAACAGCAGCAAGAACAAAACCACAACCTCGCCCTCTCCCCACTCCCTGCACACCCAACGGCAGACCCTGAAACGGAGAGGTGGGTCCAGACTCGGACTGACGTGACGCCTGGGAGCTTTCAAAGCAATCACAATGCAGGCTGATTTGGAGGTAGGCTCCCATCGCACAGCCCAGCTCTGAGAGAGCTACGCAGCCCAGCTCCGTGGGCGCGAGTTCGTTACGCGGGATGAGAGTCCCAGCCAAGATCAGTGGTGACCTCCCGCTTTACGGCGCTTCTAATTCCTAATCGCACGTGCTGGAAAATACCAAACACGATTTTTAAAGGAAAACTAAGACCAATGTAATCCTTGCGGCTTTTGATTTAATATGACCAATTTGAATGAACCAATCCAGGAATTCCTTACTTACAGAAACCCACTTGGTTACAGCCCGCGGTAAGGGATGCTGGACTAAACTCACGCTCCTTTTCTTTGGAGGAATTCTGAAAGGAAAAGGAACCCAAGAACTCTTACACAATGTAAAATTCTGTTGTACAGGAGATTCTTGTTTGCTTGCTTGCTTGCTTGCTTGAAGAACTAAGAGGCAAGGTCTGCTCTCTTGTTCTGTGATTTCATTTGTTTTCCCGCTACTGTGAGGACTTTCTTCACCAACATATGTCTGCCCCTCCCTCCTCAAGACATTCACAGGCCTAACATAAAGCTGTAATTCATTGAGCAGGCTTTAATACAGCAGACAGTGAAAGAATAACAGCAGCTATGGCACAGACAGAGATTTTAAAAGACATGAACAGAGGTGCTGTGGGAAAGAACAGCCTCTGGACAATACAGGCCCCTGGACATCAGCCCTGCTAAGACACAGTCATAGGAAACAGAGTAACAGGGAAGGGACAAAAGTGAAAAGTGCCAGAAGCAAGAGGTGAGCCAGGAATACCCGTTAGGAAGGCTATCAGCACTACAAAGGACCGCAAACAACAAAATCAGCAGGTAAGCCTCTTTAAGAGAGAGTACAACAACTTTGCCATAGACAGAAGAGAAGAGAAGAATAGAGCCACTCCCCGATGGTGTTTCTCTTGCACTAAGCTCAGGTTCATGCAAAATTCCAAACTTCAGATGGCCTGAGATCTTTGCAGTTTAGTCTCAGAGGATTAACTAAATTAGGAAAATTATCTGCAGTGACAGGCTGAGCATCTCTCAGTTCTCTTTCTTTCTTTCTTTCTCTTTGACTTCTACTGGTGCACTGGGTAAGTGGAAAGATGCACAGGCTCGACTCCAATCACCCTGACCAGACAGCCTACTGTCAAAATCGCAGGCCTAGAAGGCATTTGGATGAGCGCTGAAAATGCAATCTATTTAACAGCCACGTGACTGCGGCACTTCCATGCTCCTCCTTCTGAACCGAGTGCCAATGTTGTAAAGTCAATCCTACGGGGACTAAGTAGGCAGATTTCCTTCGTGTTTAACGAGACCCTTCCCTTTTTGATTGGGAAATTCATCCCCTGTACAAGGAGCGGAGGCATTCTGGGGACGGTGATTATAGCAAAGCGGGGAATAAAAAAGCCTCTTTCAGAGGATGACCCTTATCCCACCAACAGAGCGTTTGGAGCACCTGAGGAAAGAAGCCAGAAGGGGCATGGGTAGAGCCCTGTCACTAATGCTGCAAAGGTAAGCTGAGGGGGAAAAAAAGTAATACAGGTTTTAGAGACAAATAAGCCTGCTTGTTTTGGAGAAGTTCTTCTGTACTGCATGCTCCTGAGGAGTTACCAGGCAGTCTCCTTCCTGTCTTGAAAATCCAACAAACCTGTCCAAACCCCCTCTTCTGAAAGAAAGCTTTGGGCTTACACCAAGGGGAGGGCTGTTTCAATACAGGAGTTTGGCTGTGCAGGCTGAAGGTAACCATGCAACTCGGAGCGCCTGAAATCGCAGGCCATCGTATACACAGTGAGTCCCTGCAGAGCAATTATGCTGGGATTGGCCCTTTGAAACCAGTTCTACAGGAGCAAGCAGGCAGTATGCCCTGGCCATCTGAGACTTCGAGCAAGCCCACAGACGACACTGGCGTAAAGGCTCAGCCAGTTGTGGAGAGCTCCAAAAGGTTCCCGAAAGGGGGGCAGCACGTCATCATGCAGAAACACGCAGAAATCCGGGTATTTGATGCAACTGTTCACCTCCCCAGGAACAGCGGGAGAAGCAGCTGTTCCTTTTATACCACCAGGCAACTTTCTTTGTGGACAATCCCAAGAGGAATGAGTTTGCCTCCTCGGAAAACACTCTCTCCAAAGAGTTGGAGAGGTAGAAAGGCCAGGAAGGTGACAGTGTGGCAGGGACTTGAACTAAATTTAGAACGAGTATCAGTATCCAGAAAACGGATGAAATGCACTGGCACATTTGGGAGGATGGGCAACAGCCAGGAGGAGGAGAACAGGGGTGCTAGGGAAGACCCTGTTACCTAAAGGGTGTGCCTAACAGCAGCTCTGTCAGAGCAGCCTTTTAGCCTGGGGGCTAAAAGAGAAAGAATCTTCCCCTCCTGACAAGGTCTCTGGAGAACAGCGGGTTTAGAAAGCAACTGCCAATCCCTCTGCAACAATCTGGTCGTAAATCTGCCTTCTGATGACGTAGTAAGAAAAGGCATGACACTGTTGCAAGAAGAGGGAGATGCCTACAAGGCCACCTGCACAAAGAAAGGACGCTGCTGGGGAGTGGCAAGGACTCACACTGAAGCCAGTATCAAGGTGTCAGCACCCACTATTGGCCCTTCATGGAGTTGTGCACGAAGGGGCATCTGAGGTAAAAGAGGACTGGAGCCTTGAAGACAAGGCAGGGCATCCTTCAGGTTCAGCTCTGAGAGGCTAAGCTCACCCCTAGAGTGCATAGCTTGACAGTCAGAAAAGCTTGTGTCCTCTCCCGGTCAAACTCATCCCTTGGCTAAGTTTGATGAGCAGGAATCAAACGTCTCGATGCAGGTGATGCAGGTGAAAAGGGAAAAAAAACATTACCTGGAAGCATTTTGATGCTTGCCACTTTAAGAATCCAGGACTAAACAGATGCTGTTGTCTCCTTCTGAATATTCTGTAGCTTACCGTTTCAAATCCAGGCTTTGCTTTACTCCTATGGTGAACCCACTCGGCTCCAGTTCTAAAAAGAAGTCAAATAGGTAAGAACTCAGTTTACAAAAAGTCACAAAAAGGAAGCAATCTTGTAAATGGCTACGCCAACTGTTTCTTTAGAAATCAGCACTTTAGTACCTCTAGCCAACAAGACACATACCCTTAATCTATATTTGTACTCCTGTCTCAAAGTCTCACTGAAAAAATGAAAATATGCACTCATTTCAGTATTAGGCTTTCTGCTTTTCTAAGAAAACCAACAAGTAGTTAAAAACAGTGTTACGTGACATGGAAAGGGGGGTGAGCAGCGAGCTGAGAAAGCCTGCAAACCCTACACGGTTACTGACACAAAGAGAAGGGCAGGCAGCAAGGAACCACAGAAAGATCTTACAAGACTCGGTCATGGAGCAATCAAATGGCAGAGGAAACTCTGTACAGAGAGGTACAAAGTGGTGCACGTGGGGAAAAACAATCCTGGCTTCACACACAGCATAGTGCTCTCTGAGCTGATCAGTGTCACTGGGGAGGGACACCTGGAGATTCTGGTAGCTCAACACTCAATAGCACCCAAGAAAACCCAAATCCAAATCCCCCTGAGGACTTAGGAGCAAAAGAGCTCGTCCAAAAAGAAGAAAAGATCAAGAGGTGGTCGGATTACAGTAGGCAAACTCCTTCCCGGGGAGGGGGGAATGCTCACGCTGAATGAGCTCTTCAGTCTAACAGAGTAATCGGAACAAAATGACAGAAGGCTTGAAGTTGATGCCTCACCAATTTAATTTTGCAACCAAGAATACACTTTACAATGATTAACTGTTTTAATCTTTTCTGGAATAGCGTAACTTCTGGGGCAAGACACAGGACTAAGAGAGAACTGCCAGGCTGGATCATGAAATAGCCCTGTCTGGCCTTGTATTTGATGAATCTACAACTCACGTCTTGGCTAAAAGAGTCAGAAAGCATTCTGGATCCTGGTCTCATTCTTCCCTCGTTTCCTGCAGTTTTATTGTGACTAGAAACTGAGAAAGCGGGGGAAAGGCAATGAAAGGACTACGTTTGTATGAGCAGGAAACAAACTGGCTTCAGGCTTCTCCCATTATCATCTCTGCATGAAATACATTTGAGAATTGGGTAGAACAGAAGGCAACAAGGTCTGTACACGGCCATGGAAGGGGAGAGGTGAGCATAAACACTTCCGATCATGCTGGATCTGGGACTCTGGCACATAGTTGTGAATATTAAGTACAGGCACAAATTTTCTTTTTTTAAAAGCTACACTCCATGAAATAAAGAAGCCTGCTAGACTACAACTCATAATGGGCCGGCCTCTGAAAGGTAATCAAGAACTAAGCTGGAAGCTAGCCACCATGAGCCAGCATTGCACCCTCGTGCTGAAGGCGGCCAACAACATCCTGAGCTAAATTAGGAAGAGTTTTGCCAGCACCTCGAGGGAGATGATCCTTCCCCTCTGCTCAGGGCTGCTGAGGCCAGTCCGTGTGCTCTGTCCAGACTGGGCTCCCCGGGACGAGACTGGGACTCACTGGCGTGAGCCCAGCAAAGGGCCACAAAGATGATGAAGGGACTGGGGCACATTTCAGGTGTGGAGAGGCTGGGAGAGCTGGGACTGTTCAGCCTGGAGAAGGCTCAGGGGGGATCTTATCGATGTACACCTGATGGGAGGGAATGAAGAAGAGGGAGCCGGGCTCTCCTCAGCAGCGCCTGCTGGCAGGACAAGAGGCAAAGGGCACAAACTGCAGAACGTGCAATTCAATCTGAACACAAGAAAAAACTTTTTGACTGCAACTCTGGTCAAGCCCTGCAAACGGTTGCCCACAGAAGCTGTGGCGTCTCCACCCTTGGGAGTCCACTCAGAACCTGAGGGGACGCGTCCCAGGCAACCTGCTCTGGGTGACCCTGCTTGAGCAGGAGGGGTTGGACTCGATGATATCACAGGTCCCGAAAACCTCACTGATTCTGTGAAATCCACAGATACAGAGCTCAGCCTCAACGACTCTCTGAAATCCACAGATACAGAGCTCAGCCTCAAGCTGAGAGGCAGCATTCATCAGCCAACTCAGAGGAACAGGCTGGGATGCAGCCAGAAAACTGGTCCCAGTTCTTCCCTTGTCATCCCTGGCTCAGGTGTGCAAGCCAGTGCACTGCTCTGTCTTGTTGCTGAGTTCTCATCCCGCTGTGATTCTACAGATAATGTTAACACAAAGGAGTTAAACAGGAAGACCTCTAGTTAACGGCATGGGAACCTGAAAGCGTAGGACAACTTTTCTCCAAACATGGGCAATGCTGCTTAGATCTGTCACCTATGGAAGAGAAGGAAGACGACAAATGGGGCAAAGGATTACATAGGAATGAAATACGAGGAAGGTGCAAGAGACATGAAAAATATCGAGATGTGCCCTGGAAGACTATTTTGTACTCAACTGACCTGTCCATACCCGACTGTGGGCATGAGGTCTCTGCTCCGACTTCCACTCTTCTCCTCTTCACCCTTCCTTCCACTGCAGGACTTTCTGACACTTCCTTTCTTCTCTTGACCTTCAAAAACATTGCAAACTTGGTACTGATAAAATTTGATTTTGACTTTTCTAGTTTAGAACAACAGTCAGAGCTAATATACATCCGTATTTCGCAAAACTGTTCATGTTTATACAACAAAACCCCCAAAATGATTCAGGAATAAAAGATTAGTTGCCTTATTCAAACTGAAGATAAGCACTGAGAGGCCATCCAGAGAATTATGCTCAACGGTTTTGAACAAGAAATACTGCTTTCCAGGACATCCTATTTGCTCCATCTGCAGAGGAGGGCCTAGGAATGTAATTAGCAGGAATGTCATGCTAGCAGAGAGAGAAAAAATGATTTGGGGGAATTTGGACGGGACATCTTCACTAATTCACTCCATCTTCAGACACTTACTCGTATTGAAAACAAACCTACCCTGAGCTCTCATTAAACAAAAGCTTCCCAAAGCAGCTTAACTTTGTTGTTTATGACATACCTAGGAAACCACTTAATTATTCAGCAATATTGACCTCGTACAGACTCTCACAGGGAAGAAACCATTGGACAGCTCAGCTCAGACTTGGAGAGAACGCATTTAACTGAAGCCAGCAGGGCTCTCAGGCCCTGAGGCAGGACTTCATTCAAAGGCCGATGGAACTGACAGAACGATTTCTCTCAACTGGGACGGCTCTAGGTGAGAATTCAGTGCCACCTCACGTTGCCGGAGTGACACCCAGAAAGAAGAGAACTCTAGCATTGCCTATATAGGTATTCTGCTCCTCCAGGCAATTTGGAATGTAACTTTAAAAAAACACCAAAACACAAACCAAAAACACACGCACAACTTACAAGCTCATCGCTGCCCTTGTTTACTTCTTCACCTGTAACAGAGGTATTATAAAACTTGGTGAATATTTGGTGACTGGACTTTCTTTAACCAACTTGAAAGTACATTTTTGCATTGCACCTCGCTTTCTGAGAACAAGACGAACTACTTGGAAACAATGCTGGACTTGCACACGATATGCTGAAATTGAAAAACTGCAAATACAGCTCTTTCAGAACGAGAACTCCTGGCTACGAATGCCCCATGTTGATGGGATGGGGACAATTGCTTTTCTTGACGAGGTCAAAGGAGTCTTCAGAAGAGAAGAAGGAACTGAAGAACTGTTAGCATCACCCTGTGTTCTGGGCACCCGATGGAAGATGCAAGGACAGCTGGAGCACAGCCTCCACGCAATATTGGCCAGCTAACCTCTGATGCGTGGGATCCATACATGTTTTCCTGAAGAAAAATCCCTGCCAACAGAAACTTGAAACAGCAGTGCCGGAAAGTAACAGCACGTTATGCTGTGCATAATTTTAGAATAGAAACGTCGTACAACTGTCTGCAGCGGGCAAATAAATACTGGAGCAAGGCATACATGGAAGCGAGTGAATTCTCCACGTTTAGAAGTTTTCACATCCAGACACGGTATATTTGATAGGGGATGCTACACGCAAGCAAATGGGTGAGACTGAGAAGTGACTACTTGTCCATTTTATAAAGGAGACCAGATTATCAACTAAGCAGTCACAAGACAAACCAGGAGCTTTTTGCAGGGACCAATAATCAGAAGAGGAAATAGTAAGAATAAACACTCAGCTTTCCCAACAGAGGAGGTTAAATGTAGAGTCCCACAGAGGTCTCAGCTGGGGCCTGAGGCTGTTCAGGGAATTCACAGAAAACCTGGAAAATGACACACTAGGGAGGCGACAACATTTGCTAATTATACAAAAGACATTGTTACCATTATTACTATCATTATTTAGAAAAACAAATGCATTCTTTCTTTAGGAAAACAGAAACAAAGAGCGTGAAGTTCAATGTCAACAAATGTCGGGAAAGGGAAAAGCAAGACGTAGATCATAGATCTTTCCAGAAATTATCCAGACATAACCATACAGACTTACCACAAGATACGTTTTGCTGAAATGAGTTGAGTTCTAGATACACAGTGCAAATGTAGGGATAAGGCACAAGATGGACCTTCCCATGTTTGAATCTCATCTTCGATACTCTCTCCCATTTACTCAAATCTGAGAACGATGATAAGACTTAAGAACATAGCACTAACGTTTCAAAGGAGCAGGACTCCTGACAATGTCTTCTTGTAAAGCTTCAAAAGCCATACCACACTGAACATATGTATAAGGGAGCAAATACAATCTGTCGGTATGAACTTTGCGAAAAAGCACGAGTAGCCCATTACAAGAAACACTCACCCAGGTGATCCTCTCCCATCAGTCGCTTGTATTAATAGCCTTGTGTGTCCTTAACTGTATTTGGCTTCAGTCAAATTCAATTAATGAATTTGTCAATTCCAATTAATAAGCTGCAGAACATGCAGCAGACATGGCTAAATTCTGTCCAGTTGGCGCAAGCAAGAAGAAAGAGATGAAGGCTAGCTGGGCCTTTGAGCGCTCTGATGAAAAGACATCTCGAAGGCGGAGGAGCCTGTAGTAAAGCTGCTGGCCAGAATAATCCAGTCTCAAATGCCTCAGCACTTCCATACCCAAAGTGAAATCCCCAGGAAACTACACTCCACAAAACCTGGGCATGCCAATAGCTGACTATCAGCTTCTATATGCCTATGCTGTGCAAGGGCACAAAGCTTTTACAGCGCCGTCTTTTGATAGCAGGCCAGACTGACAGCAGCTAAATGCCCTGGAAACTTCAGGGAAGAAGGAAAAACTCTGGTGACTGGTCCCACAGGAGTAAGGGGGATGCGCAAAATAAGGTGAATGCTGGGTGGAGGACATGTGCTTCACTTTTATTTCTAGACTTCAAAGACCACACGGAAGAGGGGACCAGGATAACTGGATGACAAGCCTGCAGGCTTTGTGTGTTCAGAAGCCTGTCTAGTCTTCCAGCTATCTCAGCTCAACTACTTCTCCTCATAAAACTCACGCTGTGAGGTGCTTTTTGCTTCTCTCAGCCATCTGTGTGGGTGCGTAAGCATATACTGACATTTGCTCCCACCCAAGAAACAACTTTTATACTCAGCATCCCTCTAGGCAACATAAGCTTTCATGGGAACACTGTCCTGTTGTCTCAAGTTCAAACTCAAACTTCTTCCTGTACAGACTGAAGACGGCTTTGCAGGTACAATCCATCCCCAGAGGCTCATGGATGCGATTTAATCCTAACGTACCTTACAAGAAAACTACCGGGGTCTTCTCTACTAGCGGGCCAACGTTGCTGAGCCTGTAAGGAGCGTTTTACGTTTTATTAACCTTTTTAAGCAACGCACTAGCTTTGCTTGCAATCGCATTAGGTGGGCTTCCTGTGACTTTCTATATACACGTTCATTTCCTCTGGCTAAATCAGATTTGGAACGCAGGGGTGTTCATCTCAAAACACTGCAAAACACTTTTCCCGTCAGTCCTCTGCTGAAGGCAACAACTGCGGAGGATCTTCAGCTAATGTAAAACTGCAAAGCTCAGAGGAGTCCTCCTCCAGCGAAAGATCTGCTTCCTTTGACATTCATGTCTAGTGGTGTGCAATGCCCAACAGATAGGAGTCACTCAATCTTTTCTTTTACGAGTAGGAAAGAAAGGATACACGGAAAGATAGTGAAGTGGTCTGTAGAAAACGGATGTAAATCATCAAGGTTTCCAAGGATGACTCGAATCGCTTCCTAGAGAGGCCAAAAAAAGAAAGCAAAGAAGAATATTAACCATATAGTCACAATTCCCCTGTCAAGTACAGTTTCGAGGCTTGGGAAGAAAATTAACATCACGTTACAGTTTGCATGAATCCTGGAAGAGCAGGTTCTGGATATTTTGCTTTTCCTCCTCCCCTTCTTCTCCCCGCTCCCTCCCATCACCTTAGAGTGCGCTGCACTAACAGACTCATAGAAACTGAAGTGAATGCATGTCTTAATCTTGAATTCACATAGAAGCATTACGATGGAGAGTGGAGGTGTGCTTTTAAGTTTAACAAGTTTTACATTTAAGAAGCCTCCTTTTTGCCAGCAAAGCACACGTGGTATGGACCTGTTTCGAAAATAAACATATTCCCCTTTTTCTGAATATTGACCCAATTCAGGAACAAAGGAACTGTAATTCAGCCCCAACAAACTCCTGCTTTATAAACGGGAAACTTTTTCTGGTAACATCTTTCAAAATTTTCAAAAGAGAAAAAGAAAAAAAAAATTAACCGATAATTTTCCGTATCAGTTAAAATCGGCCCATTTTCTTCAATAACATTTAGAATGCTATTACTGTACTCTGAAGATTTTTTAAAATTAAGTAACAGGAGCATTTTTAAGCAGGCACTATATTTGTCTCATTTCCTCGGGAATGGCAGGGGCTTTCTTCTGTCTCGGGAAGAAGATGACAACAGCAGAACTCGTCGGTTGTGACCAAGCTTGGTCACAAAGTAATGGCATCATTAAAAGGACGTCCACTGGTTCCACTAGCTCCAGTTACGACGAAAGCATGTGCAATCGAGCATTAGATTAGCCTCTGTCAAGCGAGCTCACCAGTACTGCCACAGCTCCTGACAGAACAGGAGGGTTTGACAGCTAGTCAAGCCTGAGAAGTTAAGAGCAGGGGTCAGGTCTGAGGCTGAGAGCGAAACCACGGCAAAGCGCTACTGCAGAATGCAGCTGAACAGGAATCAGCAAGGAACGGGGTGCAACTGGCTCGACAAATAGGAGTTCTCATTTGTCCAGTTCTAACAGTCAGTAGCTTCTTGGAAATGTTTCAGATAAAAGCATTGCTCGTCTACGCCAATGCTGCCTCTTGATGACATTTCTCGTTTCCGTCATTTTTTCACCCTCGTACTCTCCAGAGAAGTTCCCCGTTACCCTCACTTGAAACGTTGCGTTTGACAAAATGTCCTCAGTCCCACAACGAACAAAAGATTTGCTCGGCCTAACATTCAGCTAAGGTCCCATGGACCTGCTTCGTCTCCTACCTCTAACTCCTTGGCAGCACTTGCAGTGTTGTCGAGATCAGGAGCGCTGTGAAACAAACAGAGAGAGTTAGTCCCACCCCAATCAAAAAGCAATGGAGCTCCACTTGTTGTAAGAGTTTAAACAGCAACAAAACATCACTCCCGCTGCACAGAGAAAACACTCAGCAGGCAGATGAATTCATAATTTATGGTTCTTAAAAACCATCCATTATTCCACCAGGACTGTTTCTTTTCACTTTTCTGCCCACTTGTCTTTTGCGTGTCTGAGGATACAAGGGATGAGAGATCCGATCTTTTCAGTCGATCCTCAGTAACCTGTAGGATTGGGTTTTTGACAAGGTGCCCTCAAACCAGCGCCTCTGTCTTCCAGCCTATCGCGATGCCATTCTACTCAAGGGACTAAAAGAAGGAACCGGCAGGACGTGTCTCTTAATCCCCTCCACGGTGCAAACCTGCAGAGGAATGGGCCTTCACAGCATTGGAGCTAGGCCCTGTGATGCTGGGAGTTGTGTACTGCCTGCATCAAACTGTGTTCCCAAATATTAACTACATCTTTTGTAAGCCAGCTGCTCAGAAGTTGTTTGCTGCTAGGCATCGCCCAACAAGAAAATGCACAGGGAGAGAGGAGGTCTTAAAGAAAATCCAAACCCATTAAAAAGTAAACAAATCACACCAATGTCACTTGGAAAGAAGTAAATGCAGCGGAGTGTAAGGAATTACGGCATGCAAGTATTCTCTCTGATCGGTCACCGTCTTATTGTGGGCAAAAGGAGTTTCACTTCCCAAATCTGCAGGCTGACGGATAGCATTGCCTTGGGCAGAAGGCTGTGTACGCACTTAGGACTTACTCCTTTACTCTCTTATGAATTGGGAGGGAATCCAGATCCTTTGAACAAGTACCCCCTGTTCACCACAACCATGACACGATGGGGAAGAGCTTCACGAGTTTCGCTGTCAAAGGAGTTGCTTCTGCTACGTTTGACCACGTTGATGTGAAGACCGACTCGATGAGCTCGCTGCCAATTCCAGAAGTTATGATGAAATACAAAAGGTGCCGCAAGTGTCTCGTGTCCTGTTCCCTCAAGTATAACAATGAATTGCAAGAACTGATGTTGCAAGGCACACAAACCGTGAGGCATGCAGGGGCAATGACAGACTGCCAAACTCAAACAAATGCGGTGCTCTCTTTCCCATCAGGAGACCAAACACCTGCAGGCTGTTCAGAAACCTCCGCACACTACTGGCAGTGCCTTCCAAAGGGATTGCACTGAGGGAAAGAGCTGCGTCAGCAACATTTCAAGGATCTTCTCAACACTACACGACACCACACGACAGACCACACACCTTCCTCTCCAAAATCAACACAGAGAACAAAACAAGGAGGAAGGTTAATCCTCCTGGGTCCGACACTATTCCAGCAACACGCTAATAAGCAAAGCTAAAGAAACGATTGCGTTTCAATTCATCCCAAAATAAAGTCACGCAACAGAATTTCAAAGAGCCAGCCTACTTCGACAAAGGAAAAAGGAGACAAGCGTGGCACGAGATTTAACGTAGCTTCAGGTCTGCAGACAGCCTAACTGGCATCATGTTCGTAGCGCATTCTCTTCAACTCTTCTGCAGCTAACAAGAGTCACTTCCAGAGTAAACCCAGGCTCTGGCAATGTCTGTGCACATCTGACTGCAAAGGGAAATCCATTCACACTCATAAAACCACTCTCTGGGCAGATGCTTGAGTCACTCTCTAGGGCATTTTGGCATGAAAACAGGGTTTTCGGGATGGCACAACGCCGTTCTGTTTCTCTGATGCAGGGACACTTGCTGACTCAAAAGGAGCTCAGTCCTACTTTCTGCAGGTTTGCCACCATCTGAAAAGAGATTTAACCTCAACAGTTTATAAGACTTCCAAAAGCCTGTGAGGGCATCAACCTTGCACTGCTGTCTGATGACGATCGCAGCCTTGAAGGATGTACACAGGGAGCCAGATGATGCTGAGCCACGGCTTTGGGGTTTTTTTATGACTACTTATGAATGCTATCATTATTAACTACTTACCAGAGGCTGAGACAGCAACAACTCCTAAAGTTTCAGACCAACTTTGAGCCCTACAGAACACTCCTTCAGCAGGACACAATCTAGAAGCAACCTGGTTTGGAACGCTACCCTTAAACCTGAGCAGCTCCAGCTCCTTCTGCCAGAGCAGCTCAAACTTCTGGGCTTATTATAGCCCGCAGCCTCCAGGATTCTGAGTGCCCTCTCACATTAAAAGCTCCACAGCTCCTTGAGTGAGCTGCTCAAGGTTTTGCCCACTCGCAAAAGCCCTTGCCCATCATCTCGGTGTGTCTGACCAGCAGACACAAGCAGATTCCTCCAGGGCAATACCCTCAGGGAAAGTCTTTTTTTCACCTCTAAAAGATCACCCTCTTTACTTGCTTTACATCTTCCCCATCTGACCAGACTACTCAGCACCCTGGGCTCCAGTCACTTTGCTGGCTACTAACTGGAACTTCCTATTTGAGGCTTACCGCACAACTGTTACCTCCCACGACCCTCCTGTTCATTGTCCCCTGCACACCCAAAGGCTTGCATGCCAGCAGTACCACAGACTCAAATCCTCTCCCTTCCCTCCCGTTTCTCAGGCTTGCCACTACAGTGCCTTCTAGACTTATCCTACAAGCCCTGCTCAGCCCCTCTGCCTGCAGGAGAGGCACGCTGTTGCTTCCAAACAACAGGACAGGTTTGTCACAAACGCATTTGAAAGAGGAGTGGCAGCGGAAAGGGAACCTTGAGAGAGAAAAAGCCCCGAGAGCACAACAGACATCTCCTGCCAGCAGCCAGGGAGAGTTCCCAACGGCTCTTTCTACATCCACGCTCGAGCGCCAGATTGCAAGGCCAGCAAAAGGCACATTGCTAACAGCAGACGGCCCAAGAAATAAGTACGTACTTTGAGTACAGAGCTCCACGGCTGTGCTGGTTTTGACTGGGATAGAGCTAATTTTCTCCACAGTAGCTTGGATGGGGCTGTGTTTTGGATTTGTGCTGGAAACAGGGTTGGTAACACAGGGACTTCTTAGTTACTGCTGAGCAGTGCTCACACAGCGTCAAGGCCTCTTCTGCTCCTCACACCGCCCCACCAGCGAGTAGGCTGGGGGTGCACAAGGAGTTGGGAGGGGACAGGGCTGGGACGGCTGACCCCAGCTGACCCAAGGGATATTCCGGACCATAGGACGTCACGCTCAGCAGTAAAACTGGGGGAAGGAGAAGGAAGGGGGGATGTTCGGCATTATGGCATTTGTCTTCCCAAGTAACCGTTAGGCGTGATGGAGCCCTGCTTTCCTGGAGACGAAACACCTGCCCGCCGATGGGAAGCAGTGAATGAATTCCCCAGTTTGCTTTGCTTGCGTGCGTGCACGGCTTTTGCTTTACTTATTAAACTGTCTTTATCTCAGCCCATGAATTGTCTGACTTTTACCCTTCCGATTCTCTCCCTCATCCCACTGCGGGGCAGTGCGTGAGCGGCCGCGTGGGGCTTAGTTGTCGGCTGGGGTTAAACCGCTACAAAGCTCCTCAGTTAAACACTCACCAAATGTCAAAATCCTGTCCGTAAAACCGGCCTCTTTTTCCACTGAAGCACAAAATCCACCCATGGCAGTGAAGCAGGAGCATTTTTTACACCTCACAGGACTCTCTCAGGCCAACGCTCAGCCTGTGCAAGTGCAGTAGCAACTTTTAAGTGACACTCACGTCAGTGAAAGAAGGCAGGAAATGAGGAGCCCCCGAGATCTGACTTGAGGGTTTCGTATTAACTCCCTGCCACGTGCAGCCATCAAACTGCAGGCTGACTGTGCAGCTTTCACATGCTCACCTGTTGAAGTTGCCGTACCGGATTTTAAACTTGTACACCAGCCTGCCCGCACGAAGAAACCTTGTTTCAGGCAACGGAGAGGTAAATGGCTTCAACGACATCCTTCTTGCTCCCGGAATGCCAGCCTAGGGAAGCAGGAGAGTCAAAGGCCCATTACTAAACCCCTTCACCGGATCGCCTTCTGTCATACCGAAGAAAAGGTGACAGGCAGTTTCTCCTCGAGAGGCCATCTGCAGAGAGAACAGATTGCCCACCGGTATCTCCTACCCGTCAGAAAACGGCTGATTCAAGTGTCCGTTCCAGGACCGCAGGGCAGCTTGGAGCAGGAGGAGAGGACGGACTCGGAGCGGACGGCTACCCCGCCTGCGGCTCCGCTGCTCGGGAAATGTCACTCCCCACGTCCCCGAAGCTCCACAGGCCTCTCGCCCCGGGGGCTGCCAAGAAAGCCCGCGCAGGACCGTGTCGCAGCCCGTGACCGACACCAGGCCGTGAGGGACACCCCCGCCTGCTGCGGGTCCCTGCAGCCCCCGCGGGTCCAGCCAGGAGGAGCTCGTTTCTCTCCACACCCGCACGCCTCCCCGCTGCCCCCCGGCCTCCCTCCGCCGGACAGCCGCCAGCGGGAGGCAGTCCCCGGCCGCCCCCGCAGCCCCGGGGCCGGGAGGGACGGGCCGGGGCCGGCCGGGCCTGCCGGGGCAAGGCCGGGACCCGCCGCGGACGCCGGCCCAGCGCCCCGGCCTGCCGAGAGGGGAGATGCCGCCGCCTCCTCAGCCCCGCTGCCGGCCTGCGAGGCCCCCGGGCAGCCCCGGCGCTGGCGACCACCGGGCAGCCCGCCGCTCCGCCGAAGCGGAGGAGCCCCCGCCACGGCCACCGGCCCCGCCGCGCCCGCCGCCCGCCCTTGCCTCAGCCGGGGCCGGGCCGAGCCGAGCCGAGCCGAACCGAGCCGAGCCGACCCGAACGGAAGCGAGCCGACCCGAACGGAGCCGAGCCAAACCGAGCCCAGCCGAGCCGAGCCCAGCCGCGCCCAGCCCAGCCCAGCCCAGACGAGCCGAGCCGAGCCGAACCAAGCCGAGCCGAGCCGAGCCGAAACGAGCCGAGCCGAGCCCAGCCGAGCCCAGCCGAGCCCAGCCGAGCGCGGCTCCCCCCACGCTCTGCCCCAGCTCCCCACGGCCGCGGGCTGCTCTGCACTGGCTGCTGCTGCTGCTGCTGCTGCTGCTGCTGCTGCTGCTGCTGCTGCTGCTGCTGCTGCTGCTGCTGCTGCTGCACCTCAGAGGCGGCTGCATTTTGGGGCTCGGAGCGCTTTGGGTTCCAGTGTGAGCCCAAAGCATCAGCGGAGTTGGCCTTTAGCTTGTGGCAGGGCTTGCAACTGCTTGCAAAGGGGTCTGGGCTGTGCCCAGGCCTCTCAAGTCAACGTTCACGCTGGTGCCTGATGACAGGCCCTTGACAGCGGCCCTGGTAGCTCACCCCTTGCTCTCCCAGATCGCAATCGTGTCAGGTTTGCCTTTTCTCGTTTTAGGCACCTTTCCTGCAAAGATTCCCGCAGATATTTCCATTCCTCCACATTTGTCCGCAAACAGGAACAACCACTCTCCCTGACAGTAATGTCCCAGTGGTGCTCCACAAAATCCATAGTCCCCTCGGGTGCTGGCGGGAGCAAGCTGGGAAGATCCGAATGCCAAAACCCGTGGGGTTTCTGCTCTCAGCTCCCGAAAAGAGTCCTGTTCATCTGTTCCAGGAAAGCCAGTGTCACCTTTGCAGGGCGGGAAACAAAGCTGGTCCAATAGACACCTAAGTAAGTGCAACGTGAAGTCAGAGCGCAAATGGTGACAAAAATGGGGGGGAGCAGGGGGGAAGCCCGGCCCGGCCCCTTGGGAGCTCCGAGTGTCCCCGGGGAGCACGAAGCCGGGCAGCCGCCCTTCCTCACGCTCCTGTCCGGCTCCTTCTGCCAGCTCCTCCGCTCCTCCCTGCAGCAGCAGGCACCGGCACCCTCCAACACCCCCGGGGGCCGGCCCGCGAAGACCCCCGCCAGGGACAGCCCCGGGCGGTGCTGCCCAGAGCCCACCCAGCCCCGCTGTCCTCCCGCGGCACCCACCCGCACCCCAGCCCACCCCTTCTCCCCCGTGGGTTTGTCCCCGCGGCAGCTGCAGCAGGATCGCGCTGCTTTCCAGCCCCAGCGTGCGGGGCAGGGCTGCACAAACGCAGCCCGAGGGGTCACGTCCTGCGGGCAGAGACCAGCGGAGACCCGCGAGGGAAACCGCCGCGGACAGCGCCCGGACGGCAGCAGCGGCAGCAGCGGCAGCAGCGGGAGGAGGAAAACGCGCCGCAGCTGCTCCACTGGCCGGGCGACGCTTCACGCGTGGGATGCACCGTCCCGAGAGCGGGGCTAGCCCAGAGGCGGCTGGCTAACGAGCCCGGCGGCAGGGACAGGCTGGCCAGCAGCGCTGAGCACAAGGCGAAGTCTGCCGCGGGTGCAGCCGAGGGCTGGCGCAGCCTTAGTCCTGGCTGGCACTGGGTGCCTCCAGAGAGCGCCGGGACGACGGGAACCGGCTCCGTCCCGTTGCCTCGGTGTCCTTGTCATCAGGGCGATCGCTGCCAGAGACACAGGGACCCCCCCCCGGGTCGCTCCCCCGCTCCCCGGCCCCTGGCAGTGGCCCTCTCCATCTGCCCACCTACCCCTGCCGTGGGCAGGAGGTCTCCGCGCTCCCCCGCCGGAGCGGAGCAGGACGAGGAGCTGCAGCGCCCGGTGCGCGGTGCCGAGGGGCCGGTTCCTGCCCACCGTCCCCTGCGGCTGGAGGAGCCGCACCGCGCCCGCAGGCAGCGCTGCCCGCCCTGCCCGCCCTGCCTGCCCGCTCCGCTCGGCTCGGCTGGGCTCGGCTCCGCTCGGCTCGAAGGCCGTTCGGCTCGGTCGGCTCGGCTCGGCTGGGCTCGGCTGGGCTCGGCTCGACTCGGCTGGTCTCGGCTGGTCTCGGCTCGGCTCCGCGGGGCTCCGCGGGGCTCGGCTGGGCTCAGTTCCCCTCGGCTGGGCTCGACTCGGCTCGGCTGGGCTCGGCTCGGCTAGACTCGGCTCGTCTCGCCTCGACTCGGCTCGGCTTCGGCTGTGGCTCGGCTGCGCGGCGGGAGGCCCGGCGGAGCGGCGGGGCAGGTCTGGGCGCGGAGGGGGCCGGGGGGCTCCCGGTGGCTGCGGGCAGGGGCCGGGGCTGGTTCCAGGGAGCGGGTGGGACTTGCTCCGTGGGAGGCTGTGGAGGCACCGGCAGGGCCCGAGGGGCAGAAGCGCCGGGCCAACAGGTCCGTGAGCGGGTCCCCACGGGAGCAGGCAGAGGGGCAGCCCTCGGGCATCCCCAGGCCGAGCCGGCGGGGGCCCCCGGGACGGGGTGCAGGGGGCCAGGCTGGAGCGCTCTCCCGGAGAGCAGCTCCTCCTGCTGCTGGCAGCACCGACCAACCCTCCGGGCTGGAGGTCAGCACGGCCACGGCAGACCCGGCCGCTCCCTGGAGGAAAGGGCTGGGTGCTGGCCAGGCTGGGGGGGCAGAGCTGCTCCCCTCCCTCCTCCCTCCCTCCCTCCCTCCCTGCCGCCCCGCAGGGCAGAGGCTGCCAGACCCCCCCGGAGCGGGCAGGGTGTGCAGGCGCAGCCCTGGGCCCGAGGAACAGGATCAGGCCCGGGCCGGCGGAGATGCTCTCGGGCTGCGACCAGGACAGACGAGACACAACCAGCAACTCCGGCAGAGGAGACCAAGGCTCCGCTTTTATTGCAGGCACGGCCGGGCGGCAAGCGGCGGCTCCTTCCTGACGGAGCATCGCGCCTGCAGCCTTTCCAAGCGGGCCGTGTTTTGCAGAGGGCAGAAGACCCCCAGGTGACCTCATGCCTGGAGGTCCTTGCGGTTCCCCTGCCAGGCTGGCACAGGGAAGAGAGGCGGAGGGATGGAGGGCACAGCTGGACTCCTGGTCCTGCAAGAGCAGGGAATCGCTGGCCAGAAAAGGCCCCGAGGAGCCCTGGCAAGGGGCCGTGCTCGATGCTGCAGAGGAAGGCGAAAAAACCCCCGGGACCTGTGCCAATCTGCCCGGGGAAAAAACTCCTTCCTGACCCCAGAACTGGCGGCCGGCTGTTCCTGAGCATGTGAGCAAGACTTGCTGCCTGGCTCCCCGGGGCTGCCATGGCTCCAGGGGACACCAGTACTGCCCAGCCCCTTCCCTCTCTTCCCTGGAGGCATCTCAGGGGCTTCCAAGCACGGAGACCTGAGACAGGTTTCTGCTGCTGGCAGGTCTCTGTCATCCCAGGTGGCCACCAAGGGTTCCTCTCGGGCAACTGCCTGAGCTGTTGGGCCTAGTTTAAAGGAAACTCTCTCCACCAGGATCCAGCTGAGACAGGCTCTGACCTTTTCTTATATAGCCTGGATATTCCGCGTAGCAGCCCCAGACTCCTGCAAGGAAGATACCCGAGATCACTTTTCTCTTTAAATGAAGCTCTCTCCTCCGGGATTCACCCGAGACTCCTCCCAGGCATCTCCCGGAGGCTTTTGACCTCTTCTTGGGACCTGAGATCCCGGGTAGCAGCCCCAGACTCCTCCAGGGAAGCTACCCGAGATGATTTCTCCTCCTAAAGGAAGCTCTCTCCTCCGGGATCCACCCGAGATTCCTCCCAGGCATCTCCCGGAGGATTTTGACCTATTCTTCAGGGACCTGAGATCCCGGGTAGCAGCCCCAGACTCCTCCAGGGAAGCTACCCGAGATGATTTCTGTCTCTAAAGGAAGCTCTCTCCTCCGGGATCCACCCGAGATTCCTCCCAGGCATCTCCCGGAGGCTTTTGACCTCTTCTTGAGGACCTGAGATCCCGGGTAGCAGCCCCAGACTCCTCCAGGGAAGCTACCCGAGATGATTTCTCTCTCTTAAAGGAAGCTCTCTCCTCCGGGATCCACCCGAGATTCCTCCCAGGCATCTCCCGGAGGATTTTGACCTCTTCTTTAGGGACCTGAGATCCCGGTAGCAGCCCCAGACTCCTCCAGGGAAGCTACCCGAGATGATTTCTCTCCTTAAAGGAAGCTCTCTCCTCCGGGATCCACCCGAGATTCCTCCCAGGCATCTCCCGGAGGATTTTGACCTTCTTTAGGGACCTGAGATCCCGGGTAGCAGCCCCAGACTCCTCCAGGGAAGCTACCCGAGATGATTTTTCTCCTTAAAGGAAGCTCTCTCCTCCGGGATCCACCCGAGATTCCTCCCAGGCATCTCCCGGAGGTTTTGACCTCTTCTTTAGGGACCTGAGATCCCGGGTAGCAGCCCCAGACTCCTCCAGGGAAGCTACCCGAGATGATTTCTCTCTCTAAAGGAAGCTCTCTCCTCCGGGATCCACCCGAGATTCCTCCCAGGCATCTCCCGGAGGCTTTTGACCTCTTCTTTAGGGACCTGAGATCCCGGGTAGCAGCCCCAGACTCCTCCAGGGAAGCTACCCGAGATGATTTTCCTCCTTAAAGGAAGCTCTCTCCTCCGGGATCCACCCGAGATTCCTCCCAGGCATCTCCCGGAGGCTTTTGACCTCTTCTTGAGGGACCTGAGATCCCGGGTAGCAGCCCCAGACTCCTCCAGGGAAGCTACCCGAGATGATTTTCCTCTCTAAAGGAAGCTCTCTCCTCCGGGATCCACCCGAGATTCCTCCCAGGCATCTCCCGGAGGATTTTGACCTCTTCTTTAGGGACCTGAGATCCCGGGTAGCAGCCCCAGACTCCTCCAGGGAAGCTACCCGAGATGATTTCTCTCTAAAGGAAGCTCTCTCCTCCGGGATCCACCCGAGATTCCTCCCAGGCATCTCCCGGAGGATTTTGACCTCTTCTTTAGGGACCTGAGATCCCGGTAGCAGCCCCAGACTCCTCCAGGGAAGCTACCCGAGATGATTTCTTCTCTTAAAGGAAGCTCTCTCCTCCGGGATCCACCCGAGATTCCTCCCAGGCATCTCCCGGAGGATTTTGACCTCTTCTTGAGGGACCCTGAGATCCCGGGTAGCAGCCCCAGACTCCTCCAGGGAAGCTACCCGAGATGATTTCCTCTCTAAAGGAACTCTCTCCTCCGGGATCCACCCGAGATTCCTCCCAGGCATCTCCCGGAGGCTTTTGACCTCTTCTTGAGGGACCTGAGATCCCGGGTAGCAGCCCCAGACTCCTCCAGGGAAGCTACCCGAGATGATTTCTCTCTCTAAAGGAAGCTCTCTCCTCCGGGATCCACCCGAGATTCCTCCCAGGCATCTCCCGGAGGATTTTGACCTCTTCTTGAGGGACCTGAGATCCCGGGTAGCAGCCCCAGACTCCTCCAGGGAAGCTACCCGAGATGATTTCTCCTCTCTAAAGGAAGCTCTCTCCTCCGGATCCACCCGAGATTCCTCCCAGGCATCTCCCGGAGGATTTTGACCTCTTCTTTAGGGACCTGAGATCCCGGGTAGCAGCCCCAGACTCCTCCAGGGAAGCTACCCGAGATGATTTCTCTCCTTAAAGGAAGCTCTCTCCTCCGGGATCCACCCGAGATTCCTCCCAGGCATCTCCCGGAGGCTTTTGACCTCTTCTTTAGGGACCTGAGATCCCGGGTAGCAGCCCCAGACTCCTCCAGGGAAGCTACCCGAGATGATTTCTTCTCCTAAAGGAAGCTCTCTCCTCCGGGATCCACCCGAGATTCCTCCCAGGCATCTCCCGGAGGATTTTGACCTCTTCTTTAGGGACCTGAGATCCCGGGTAGCAGCCCCAGACTCCTCCAGGGAAGCTACCCGAGATGATTTCCTCCTCTAAAGGAAGCTCTCTCCTCCGGGATCCACCCGAGATTCCTCCCAGGCATCTCCCGGAGGATTTTGACCTCTTCTTAGGGACCTGAGATCCCGGGTAGCAGCCCCAGACTCCTCCAGGGAAGCTACCCGAGATGATTTCTCCTCTCTAAAGGAAGCTCTCTCCTCCGGGATCCACCCGAGATTCCTCCCAGGCATCTCCCGGAGGATTTTGACCTCTTCTTAGGGACCTGAGATCCCGGGTAGCAGCCCCAGACTCCTCCAGGGAAGCTACCCGAGATGATTTCCTCTCTAAAGGAAGCTCTCTCCTCCGGATCCACCCGAGATTCCTCCCAGGCATCTCCCGGAGGATTTTGACCTCTTCTTTAGGGACCTGAGATCCCGGGTAGCAGCCCCAGACTCCTCCAGGGAAGCTACCCGAGATGATTTTCCTCCTTAAAGGAAGCTCTCTCCTCCGGGATCCACCCGAGATTCCTCCCAGGCATCTCCCGGAGGATTTTGACCTCTTCTTGAGGGACCTGAGATCCCGGGTAGCAGCCCCAGACTCCTCCAGGGAAGCTACCCGAGATGATTTCTCTCTCTAAAGGAAGCTCTCTCCTCCGGGATCCACCCGAGATTCCTCCCAGGCATCTCCCGGAGGATTTTGACCTCTTCTTAGGGACCTGAGATCCCGGGTAGCAGCCCCAGACTCCTCCAGGGAAGCTACCCGAGATGATTTCTTCTCCTTAAAGGAAGCTCTCTCCTCCGGGATCCACCCGAGATTCCTCCCAGGCATCTCCCGGAGGATTTTGACCTCTTCTTTAGGGACCTGAGATCCCGGGTAGCAGCCCCAGACTCCTCCAGGGAAGCTACCCGAGATGATTTCTCCTCTTAAAGGAAGCTCTCTCCTCCGGGATCCACCCGAGATTCCTCCCAGGCATCTCCCGGAGGCTTTTGACCTCTTCTTGAGGGACCTGAGATCCCGGTAGCAGCCCCAGACTCCTCCAGGGAAGCTACCCGAGATGATTTTCTCCTTAAAGGAAGCTCTCTCCTCCGGGATCCACCCGAGATTCCTCCCAGGCATCTCCCGGAGGCTTTTGACCTCTTCTTAGGGACCTGAGATCCCGGGTAGCAGCCCCAGACTCCTCCAGGGAAGCTACCCGAGATGATTTCCTCCTTAAAGGAAGCTCTCTCCTCCGGGATCCACCCGAGATTCCTCCCAGGCATCTCCCGGAGGATTTTGACCTCTTCTTTAGGGACCTGAGATCCCGGGTAGCAGCCCCAGACTCCTCCAGGGAAGCTACCCGAGATGATTTTCCTCCTTAAAGGAAGCTCTCTCCTCCGGGATCCACCCGAGATTCCTCCCAGGCATCTCCCGGAGGATTTTGACCTCTTCTTAGGGACCTGAGATCCCGGGTAGCAGCCCCAGACTCCTCCAGGGAAGCTACCCGAGATGATTTCTTCTCCTTAAAGGAAGCTCTCTCCTCCGGGATCCACCCGAGATTCCTCCCAGGCATCTCCCGGAGGATTTTGACCTCTTCTTGAGGGACCTGAGATCCCGGGTAGCAGCCCCAGACTCCTCCAGGGAAGCTACCCGAGATGATTTCTCCTCTAAAGGAAGCTCTCTCCTCCGGGATCCACCCGAGATTCCTCCCAGGCATCTCCCGGAGGCTTTTGACCTCTTGCTTTAGGGACCTGAGATCCCGGGTAGCAGCCCCAGACTCCTCCAGGGAAGCTACCCGAGATGATTTTCCTCCTAAAGGAAGCTCTCTCCTCCGGGATCCACCCGAGATTCCTCCCAGGCATCTCCCGGAGGATTTTGACCTCTGCTTTAGGGACCTGAGATCCCGGGTAGCAGCCCCAGACTCCTCCAGGGAAGCTACCCGAGATGATTTTCCTCTCTAAAGGAAGCTCTCTCCTCCGGGATCCACCCGAGATTCCTCCCAGGCATCTCCCGGAGGCTTTTGACCTCTTGCTTTAGGGACCTGAGATCCCGGGTAGCAGCCCCAGACTCCTCCAGGGAAGCTACCCGAGATGATTTTCCTCCTAAAGGAAGCTCTCTCCTCCGGGATCCACCCGAGATTCCTCCCAGGCATCTCCCGGAGGATTTTGACCTCTTCTTTAGGGACCTGAGATCCCGGGTAGCAGCCCCAGACTCCTCCAGGGAAGCTACCCGAGATGATTTTTCCTCCTTAAAGGAAGCTCTCTCCTCCGGGATCCACCCGAGATTCCTCCAGGCATCTCCCGGAGGCTTTTGACCTCTTCTTTAGGGACCTGAGATCCCGGGTAGCAGCCCCAGACTCCTCCAGGGAAGCTACCCGAGATGATTTTTCTCCTTAAAGGAAGCTCTCTCCTCCGGGATCCACCGAGATTCCTCCCAGGCATCTCCCGGAGGCTTTTGACCTCTTCTTTAGGGACCCTGAGATCCCGGGTAGCAGCCCCAGACTCCTCCAGGGAAGCTACCCGAGATGATTTCTCTCTCTAAAGGAAGCTCTCTCCTCCGGGATCCACCCGAGATTCCTCCCAGGCATCTCCCGGAGGATTTGACCTCTTCTTTAGGGACCGCTGAGATCCCGGGTAGCAGCCCCAGACTCCTCCAGGGAAGCTACCCGAGATGATTTCTCCTCCTTAAAGGAAGCTCTCTCCTCCGGGATCCACCCGAGATTCCTCCCAGGCATCTCCCGGAGGATTTTGACCTCTTCTTGAGGGACCTGAGATCCCGGGTAGCAGCCCCAGACTCCTCCAGGGAAGCTACCCGAGATGATTTTCCTCTCTAAAGGAAGCTCTCTCCTCCGGGATCCACCCGAGATTCACTCCTCACCAGGCATCTCCCAGGAAGGATTTTTGGCCTCTCTGCCTTTCGAGGAGCACCTGAGATCCCGGGTAGCAGCCCCAGACTCCTCCAGGGAAGCTACCCGAGATGATTTTCTCCTTAAGGAAGCTTCTCCTCCGGGATCCACCCGAGATTCCTCCCAGGCATCTCCAGGCTTTTCACCTGTGTTTTAGGGACCTGAGATCCGGGTCGCAGCCCAGACTCCTCCAAGGAAGCTATCCGAGATCATCTTTGCTTTCTAAAGGAAACTCTCTCTTCCGGGATGCACGCAAAATTCCTTTCAGGCATCTCCCGGGCCTTCTGGCCTCTGCTGTAGGGACCCTTGACTCCGCGTGTGATTCCCAGGATAGGGAGGGGAGTGCTGGGGAGGGGAGCAGGCAAGATGTGGGCAGGGGACGGTGAGATGTGTGGCCGGGGCTGGCAGGAGGGGTACAGGTCGGGGGCTCCGCCATGCTCAGATCGCTCAACGAGGCCGATCAGCACGGCTCGACTGTGCTCGCCCCAAGCGGGGCAGAGGCGAGGGCAGGGGGAGGCAGAGGAGGGGAGGGCAGAGGGGTCCGACCCGAATGGGGACGCAGCTGCGGAGCGCTCCCCTCCTGCGCTGCCCCGAGATCCCGGCCCTGGTGCCCCGGCCGTCCCGTGGCAGCCGCTCGGTGTGCCCCGCGTCCCCGTTGTCCTGGCCGGGTGGAAGAACGTCTTTGGGTGGATAAATACCTCTTAGTGAAAAAGTGGGACCCGACTGTCAGCCCGCAGCCAGCCTGACCCCCCACTTCCATCGCCCTTCCCCATTCCCAGGACAGAGCCTGCTGCAGCAGTCCTCTTGAGATTGTTGTTCATCCCCACAGCAGCAGGACATCCATCCAGGGTCCCAGTAATGTCTGCAGAGAAGAGCCGCGAGCCATGCCAAGGGAGAGCCACAGGGCTGTCCAGGCAGACAGCTCACACACACGCCGACACTGCTGCTGGCGGCGGGAAAGTGGGAAGCCAAGGGTCTTCCCTCGGTTTTCTCTTCTCCCCTGGACAACGTGTTTCTTCTTCCCCGG